>NC_055959.1:24819121-25039121 GCF_018492685.1 Alosa sapidissima
GTGTGTGTGTGTGTGTGTGTGTGTGTGTGTGTGTGTGTGTGTGTGTGTGTGTGTTCGTGTGTGGTGCCCATGCCATTCAACATGGCCCACCTCTGCTGACGTTACCCTCTAGCCTTATCTCCGGTTGGACAGGCAGGGCACTGCGATAGCAGCCTCGCATGTGTTTCCTCGAGGCAAACATAAGCTCACACAATATCAGCCTGCAAGGCAAGGTCACCAGTGGCAGACTGTGGACGGGGATTCAGATTTAGAGGCCATGGGAGATACGGCAATCATGTCAGCTCCTCTGGAAACCGCTCCCACATTATCACCCATATTGTTCTCTCTTTTTTTCATGTAATGGATATTGCCATGGAAACTATCTGTCAACAGAGCCCTTGGTGACAGTGTTGTGATCAGGCAGACAAGACAGGAGGCTACATAACAGAGACACACCAGTCTCAGTGTTACTCAGCAGTCAGCGCTTCATTAATGCAGATTAAGGGATTCACACGCATGCAGACCCACTCGCACGATACTGACCACAGCCGCCACAAACACCAACACCAGCCACAGCCACCCAGCCCTCCATCCCTGCCCACTCACAACTATGCCACTGTGCTGCTGAAGTAATTAAACCTCGATTAATAAAGACCAGCAACTCAATCTGGACATGGTGTGATGGTACACCTGCTCAGAACAAACATGCACACACACACTCTCTCTCTCACACACACACACACACACACACACACACACACACACACACACACACACACACACACACTCATGCCAGCTTAAATTTGCCCTGCCACATGCATAATGAACATACACACATTAGCACATTCAGACGCTGAAACTCATATTAACACACACACACTGCAGCTGTCTAATGGGATTACAGTTATTTGGATCTCATCCAACAGCGAGTGAGGATAGAGGGAGAGAGGTCACAGCCTTAACTAAACTCATTCATACATAACATTCCAACCCCAAGCTCCACGACAAACCAACGCCACAGGTCAAACCAGGGTCCTGGCCGGCTTTAATAAGCTACCGTCACCTCTATCCACATCTCACTTTCTCAGAAGTGTTCTATCCTACTTTGCTATGTCATTGCGCGTTCGCGTATGGAAAGTTTAAGCCGCCTGAGAGGTCCCTCGTGTTAAGGAGCGCAGGTGGGACCTGACTCAGAGTGGTAATGCAGACGGACTAAACACCCCTCAGTCTGGGGGGAGGGAAAAGAGAGTCAGTCACCAGTCAGTCACACAGCCACACAATCCACACATCACTGAAGGTGACACAAACATCCAAGCAAATGGGACTGGGATGGACAGTCTCGGTCATGGAAGGTCACACCGGATGAAAGGTGTGTTTTAACTGTTATTTACATAACTCAGTTTGGTCATGAGGTCAAAATGCCACTGTTTCCTTGCAACGTTATTATTTCCTTTCTTGTATTATTGAATTTCTTTTAGGGGTTTTCTTTCAAATAAAGGCACATGTTACGAGCAGGTTTCTAAGACAAACTAAAACCAAATCTAGAATGCAATACTACATGTGCTGTGACCACAACGTTTACATGGAAATGCAAATCTAGGTCCGTGCCAGTGAGACCATGAGAGCCTTTATGACAGGGTTCTGGGGTTTATGACAGAAAGCTCTTTAATAAGCTGGAGGAACAAGTTAGAGTCTGTCTCTGTCTCTGTGTGTTATTTTTTATTGATTTTATTTGGTCATTACATGCGTTTTATGCTTTGCGCACCTTGTTTTGGTTTTTTGATGACCTGCACATTTATCCTGTAACACAACACTAAATATGATTACCAGCATCTACAACAATATGACAAGACAATCAAAGTGGTAGACCAGTCCCGTGATTGCAAAGGTGTTGTGCATATATCAGTTTTCAATGGTGTATAACCCTCTGTTAAGACAGCCTGCCCTAGTACATACATGTCTGTAGTTTATGACATCTGGTGTCACAACACCATCAACACAGTGCAATTACTCTTTGTGACAGAATGTGGGAAGTCCTCTCATTGCTAAGATACATGTCATAGAGGAAGTCATAGAAATATTAATAGAATGGTTATAAATCACTTCAAACATACCACAGGCACACACACACACACACACACACACACACACACACACACACACACACACACACACACACACGGCCTCTACTTTGCTGTGGGGGGTGGTGACTAATTAAAAAAACTGGGCAGTGGGATATATTACAACAGCCCTCACACACAACCACATACACAAACACACATACAAACACACACACACACACACACAAAGAGAGAGAGAGAGAGAGAGAGAGAGAGAGAGAGAGTGGAACTCTCCAGTGGGATGCAGTGACTAACTTAAAGAGTTAGATAGAAACCGTCAGCAATGGGAAAGCACAGACGTTTGGATATAAGTGGCGGAGACTCACCAAGCTCTCTGGACACTGGCGATATGGCTGCATTCTCCCCAATCTTTGAGACAGCATCAAAGTAGAGCCTCCCAGCCTGGGTCATCGCTGCAAGAGACATTTCCCACATGCGCTATTTGCAGTAGTCATTGAGAAATGCTGATTGAATGTGACATGTAAAAGTGTTTTACATCATGTCATTAACAGTGATGTCCTAGTGAAGGTGTGCATCATGACGGATGGTTAGTCTGACAGGTAAACACAAGTAGGCCTCTTTACTGACGGACATTAACATAAAAGCTAAGTAACTTTGAAATCTGAAGGCTGAGGCTCTTCGTGCATGTTCCAGTTGCTATTCTAACAGGAGGTACCCACCTGTCACCGATTTCTCATAGCTCTTGCCAAGGTTGGTGAGGTTCCGCAGACCCGGGTTGAACTGTTCCATAACATTCTGGAAAATAATGGCACAGTTATTAATTTCCAATGTTTGGCCTGTCATCATGGCCATGACAAAGAATTTTCAGTTTAGGCAAGGCAAGGCAATTTTATTTATATAGCACATTTCATACCAATGGCAACCCAAAGTGCTTTTACACAATAAAATGAAGATAAGATAAAATAAATAAAAAACAAAATGTATTACATAATAGAGAGTTTGAAGGAGTGTTAGGTAAAAATGTAGAATAGAGAAAAACAGATGAGGCAGATGAAGCAAAAAAGATGATCTAAGAAAAGGCAACAGAAAATAAATGGGTCTTGATACTGGTTTTAAAGCTATATCAATTGAGGGTGCAGTTCTAATTGAGATGGGAAGCTGGTTCCACAGGTGAGTTGAGTAGCGAGTTTAGTATCAAAAAGATCCCTACAGGCCCATTTTCTCAGGCTTTTGCTTGTTTATTCACAGATCACACTTTACTTGGACCTTGGTTTCCATTCAGCATGTATTTTAACTTCTGTATAACGCTTAACACAGCCCAACTGAGCCAATCATCAACCACTGATTTGAAATATATCAGAAGCAATCCCAGGAGTCTCGACTATAGCTTTAGAGTATAGCCTCCATGGTCATGCAATCTGTAAAGACTCACAGACTAACCTACAAAGCCACACAACTATATGAGATATGACACTTTCACCTTTCCGGAATAATGTGAGACTATTTCGCCTTTTCTGATGCTGCTGAAACCAGCTGTGCCAGATGATATGACGGAGGGACCTGTTGAATTCCGAGTGCACAGGGTGACCACTAGGACTAGGTTTAATGAAAGGTAGCCCAAAGAAAACTCGGGAGAAAACTAAACAAAAACAGAGAGTCAGAAATACATGTGGTGTAGATCTTTACGATAGTTTAACTAACATCTTATAACATTTAAAAAAAAAAAACGTCTCAAGGTAGCTACATGGAGGAAAAGCTAAACGGCTGCCATGCTTATAACAACACTTCATGCCCTACCAAGTGCTCTCTTGACATTTGTTCAATTACCCACCTTGTAGGTACTCTCGGTGAGTTTGCTAACTTCGTCGGGGTCTCTCGACATTTTAGTAATCCCTTTTCAAAATACGTAGAAATTGTCACTGATCCGGAAAATTAATAAAATACGATTAAAACTTCAGGACTTCAGTCTCGCCTTTGGTGACAGTTCAGCATTACAATATCCTCAGGTGTTCTTTTATCCTCCAAGAAATGTTTCCCCAGACACTAAATGCGATCAGGTGTATGGCTCAGCTTTGTACCGACGGGCTGACAGCTTCTTGCGCTGAGCTGTCAAACTTCTGCATGTAAGGTACTTAGCGAGGATAGGAAAGGGTGTGCAACGTCACCTCCTGAATCCATCCTCATCACCGCCTAATGAATAAATCGGGAAACGATGCCTCCTGGAGGCAAAGAACTCTCTCGCACGAAAGTGTGGCACAAAGCAGTCCAAGTGAGGCAAACAAGATTGTGCCAGTAAAACTAACATAAGGGAAGCAGAGACACTGAGTCTAGGCCTAGGCCCTACTCTAAAATATTCAGGGAAATTCACTTACAGCAGTTGATGCTGTAAATAGGCCCACAGAAAACAGCGATAGGCTAATAGACAAGGTCAATTATTCATTGTTTATTTTATTCATCAGCCTATAAACAACGTCAATCTTCAACAATCATTTCAGTAGCCTGAATAATGTGTCAGGCAGGTACCCAAACTAACTATGAACATGTTACATATTTTATCACCTTTGTCCACAATTTTAAATAGTTTCAGTAGTCAAAATACCCAAAGGAGAAAACACCACAACACCGTTTGTGTGCTTGTTTCTTTGCCAACACAGGCATTGCAAGATGGCTTTGCCTAGGTCCTGCTAGGTATAAATGCAACCTCTCACGCTTTGTTCTTCAGACGAGGCACAATAAACACCTGTGAGGCCTAACACATTGTCTTTTATTTCGCCCTGTTGCCAAAAATAGGCAGAAGTGACTGCCTTCATTTTAGGAGCAACATACACTTGTATCCATATTTAGGTCTACTTTGTCAGTCCAAGCATCAGAGGCGGACAGAGTACACAGCTTCATTACTTGAGTAAAAGTACAGATACCCTTTGCTAAATTTTACTCAAGTACAAGTAAAAGTACAGCAGTCAGATGTCTACTTAAGTAAAAGTACTGAAGTACTTGTTTTTAAAAGTACTTGAGTATCAAGAGTACAAGAGTAGCCTACATTTTCTAAATATTGCATTTCTACTGCCACAGTGCTTACATTTATGTACAGAAACGTCTTACATGTTGCCAGGGATGGGCAGTATTTTCTAATATATGTATTTAAAATACGTAGCCTATTTCAAATACAAAATATTTTGTAATTGAAACACTTGAAGCGAAAACTATCATTAACTTGTTCAGAACATTGAAATAGTCTGGCGAGGTGGGGCCACAGGTTAGCACATTCCCGGGATGGACCTGCTGCGTCTTCATCCATTGTTTGGTCCATGGTTTCCTCTCTTATCTAAATCTGACCATGGAGTTGACTTTGGCGGAAAGCTAAAGGTGATTGCTGATAGGCTGTCCCAATCAGCGGCGCCTGCACAATCTAATCACATTTGAGAGGGAAACAACAAATTGAGGGTTTCCGAGATTTTTCTTTTTTACTTTTTTTTTAGAAGTAGTAACGGCTAGGCTACTCACGGTTATGGATAGAAATGTAGTGGAGTAAAGAGTACAATATTTACCTCTCAAATGTACTTGAGAAAAAAATGAAAAATGATACTCGAGTAAAGTAGGCCTACAGATCCCTCAAAATTGTACTCAAGTAAATGTAGGCCTACTCCGTTACTGTCCGGCTCTGCCAAGCAGAGATAGTTAGCGGAGCTGAGCGGTGCGAATATCCCGCTCCTCGCTCAGGTGGCTGTTCACTCGGCCGCTCCTCCGCTCAAATTCATGTCAGGCCACTCCGCTCAATTTCGCTCCCCGCTCCACTTCAAAATCCTCCCGCTCCAGTGAAATCTCTCCACGCTCGCTCCAATGTAAAGGAGGGAGAAATAATCTGCAAGCCGAATTGTCACCTTAGAAAACTTAAATCCCAAAGAACTAAGAGCAATGGCAATGTCACATGTATTGTAAAAGATAGCCTAATGCAACACCGACAGTGCAACAACGAACAAGCTTGCCAACGTCAATACACATAACAGAAGGCATTCCGTCCACGCAATAGTTAACTTAATAACTTACGAAATGCATTCAGTGACATAGGCTCATTCTGTGGACGAAATGCATAATAGAATCACGTACAATAGATTTCGTGAGTCAGCAGTTTACGAAATTAATTATGTGTCGATAATTTCATAATTTCATTACGTGGACAAAATGCATAACAGAATCACGAAATCAGTTTTGTGACATGCTACAATACATTTCGTGAGTCAGCAGTTTATAGAATGAATTATGTGTCAGGATAATTTCATTACGTGGACGAAATGCATAAGAGAATCACGAAATCAGTTTTGTGACCTGCTACAATACATTTCGTTAGTCAGCAGTTTGCGGAATGAATTAGCCAGTGGGTCCCATTTAGAAGTGGAACTCGCGCCTCCAGTTATTCATAGAGCTGCGTGAAATGTATTGCAACTTTTCGCCACGAGGTGGCAGCTTAAGTCCGCTGTAGCATTGCCGGTAAACGGTGCAGCTGGCTGCATTCAGAGGCTTTGCAACGGTGTTTGCCAATCCGCGAACCGGTGCCAGGCCGTGCTGGACCTAGCCTAGTTCCGCGAGAAGCAGTTATCTATGGTCTATGATCTTCAAACTATGAGCCTCTTCGACGAGTAGATTGCTGGTCTACTGGACCACGAATTTAGGCTAGATTAGGCCTATGCCCGGTGCTTTTGTCTGTTAATTTTGCGGCACAACTGTTGGAACCGTGGACCGAAAGAAAAAGAAACTAAATGTGTCCCTGATCAATGTAGTATTATTAATGAAACACCCCCATTCTCGCAACCAAACCGTCTGACCAGCCACCCCTTTAACCCTCGGACGGGGGGGATTTCACTCCTGTCTCCTTTCACTGCCTGTCCTCAAAACTTGAGAGCCCTGGTGTCACCACATAGTTGTTTTTGCTCTACATTGTTAGTATCTAGTTGTTTTGTAGGAATAGTATGCTTGTAAGCCCTATGACTTTCAGTTTCCTTTCTAAAATATTTAGCGACTTCATCCCCAACGAACTTACTGTAACGTCGGCATGCTGGACTAGTCCTATGTGCTACGGACTCTGGGGCAATGCATTCTGGGATACGGGGGAGAACTCTGGGGGTTGTTTGTGTGTGTTAATGCCTTTATTTACTGTTTTAATGTCCGTGTTTTAGCGTGTTAGCCTTTAGGTCTTCCTCGTGTGTGATCCTTTTTGTGTGGGGGGCTGCGTCCACCCCTGTATGTGTAGTGTGTGTGTGTGTTTGACATACCTAGTGTGCGCTGTTCTCGTGATCTGTTATCTCTCTCTTGATTCTGAATGCTAGCCTGTAAAAGGTTCTCTTGAACAAAGCTCTGCCTATGCCGAATCCATTAGGTCAATATGTTTGTTTTGAACTGTAGCGGTCTTGGTTACACTATGAAGACGTGAGTTCAGGGTGGATCTGGGCATGCCTCACACTCGTGGCGTGAGCGGTATCGGAGCGAAAATGGAACGGGACAAAGCGGCCGCTCTGGCCTCTGAATAAAAAAGTGCTCCCCGCTCCAACAAAATTCCAATCGCTCCGCTTCTCGCTCGCTCGCGCTCCGCTCCGCTCACTAGCTCTGCTGCCAAGCATGTGCCTTAATTACTCTATAGTTCATTTATAATTATTCTCTAAACAATGTGCTGAGTGCCATTAGAGAAGAATGGTCGTACTCTTGTAAGCCGAGGGCATTTGTAGGCCTAATATGCCAGTTTGAAAGGATAAAATTGGGACAACATCCATTCATTATTCAGTCAGTGGAGAAAAGTGTGTCTGTAGCCTATGTTGCGTTCGTTTTCAAAATACCTGTAAGATATTAACCAAGGGTGACATTACACTCTCATTACTCATTACACAAGGGTCTCTGTCTATAAAATTAGGCAAGAGACTGTGACTCAAACTGACATTTTAAAAGGACATTGCTGATGCAAACACACCCTGCAAAATAGCCCTATTTTTATTTTTTACCTTTGTGTTAGGTAGCCTGCATGATGAAAACATCTGGCTATGCTGGTTTAAGGTTACAGGAAAGCACAGAGAAACATGCTATGTTTTCCATTTGCACATTTGCTATACATTTTTTTTTTTTACCAAACTTGATCTGAAAATCCAGGCAAGTCTGATTTGATAGCCCACCATTTCCCATACATTGCTCAGCAAAAATACCCTCTGGAGGGGATATGGTTACTCATGCACAAAGTTACTCATGCGTATGAGAAAGTATCTGGTGTACCCTACATGCGCAAACGTTTCTGGTGCGCAACCTATTATTAATAGGCCTATTTATGTGCATGTCCCTTTAAGGGACTCCATATCACCAGATGATGTCAAGTCTTTAACATATTTTTAGGGAATAGTCTGCACATTTTTATTTCTTATGCTTGTTTTGGGAACATCTTTTCTGCCATACTGCAGTTCCCGTAAAATACAGTGCCATGAAGATGGATTCTATTACCAGGAATAAACTCGTCCAGTTTCATCTGCCTTTGAATTAGAAAGTTCCAATGTTGCCCTCAAGGGGTCACTCAAAACTAACAAGAAAAAAACCCCTCGTTTGACAGTGAGAATAAAAATAAGAAACACAGTCACGAATACTCTTTTTGCACAGTAAAAACAAGTAATCGTGTTAAAGCCTTTGTGTGGTTGAACACTGAAATAAACCTTCATGATATCATCTCTTGAAGTAAATAGTGGCCTATAGGCTGGTTGTTTTTATGAGGTCTGCCTGGCCTGGACCATTTCAAAGATTGACACCAAGATATATGGTGTCAATGCAACACTGTGCCTTTTCCCACAGATGGACAAGGCGTTGTTTAGAATGTCTGTGAGCAAATTATCTTATATGTCAGTGTGTTCTCTCTCTAACCTATGACCTTCTTCTCTGGGATTTGCTGGGATCATAGCATTGGAGTGCAATGATATTCTTTAGCTACTGTATCTTGAGGCTTGAAAACTTTTGTTGGTATGTGTATTCCCTGTATGTCTCAGAGAACCATGCTCAAAGACAGCTTGTAAATCTTTTAACTCAAGTTCAAGCCCTGTAGATGAAATGGCAGGTGGGCAGCCTCGCTGATATTAGCTGGAATCCAAAAGCAGCAGCAACATCTGCTGTTGGTGCCAGCTATAGGTAATCTGAGCGCCACAGTGCTGCGCCTGCTAAATACACAACTTGAAGTGTGGACTGTTGAGTACTCTGTACGTAGTACAGCACCTACATGTGTAATATGTCAGACATGTCAAATAATAATGCACAATGAGCATACTGATAAAGGGAGAGCTCAATACTTTGTGCATTAATGGATGAGGCCTGGGCTTATGAATTTGACCTTGGTCTTATCGATATTCTTTATTCTTTTTATTTATTTTTGTGATTAACACAATTTGCATGTGCCCTTGCCTCTGTAGCCATTTGTGTACATTAGGCCTGAGAAGAAGAAAGAAGGACACTTCTGAGGCTAGAAAAGCACGTCTCACTGACTTGTTCTATCTCTTCTGGATGACATTACCTTCGAAACCTTTCCTTTCAAAACAGAGACCATAAATTATGTTCATCCTTTTGTTTGTATTCCTTGCTTTGTTCCACTTAATGTATTGTCCCCTTACAATAAGCCTAGCTTTTGTTGGGACAGTCATCCAAGGTTTTCAAGGAATCTCAATAGGATGCTTTTGTGCTGTTGTTTTGATGTTATTGAGAGAGAGAAAAATCCACAGTTGCTGTTGAGCCTCATTGGATAGAGCTTGGATGTGCGACGCAAAGACGAAGAGAGTGAAGTCAGAGGAGTGGAAGAACCAGATGGAGCCGAATGTCTACTGATTGTAGGGGCTTTGTCAGTTTGGTGCTGAATTAAATAGAAAATGGATCAACAGTAATTCAGAATCTTCCACTAAACTCTAGCCGAATGCTTTTTGTGGAACATCGTTTCTAAAAAAAGAAGGTGACGGCACTAAAACTATTTTTATGTGTGTTCTGAATCTCTCTTTTTCTAAATCCTACTTTGATACGTTGTGTTCGGGGGGACACTGGGCTTCATTTCATTTCATTGGCACAGTGACACACTTTCACATCACTTCTCCTAATAGCTGGTACACCTGTTCACTGCTGTTTGTGATGACAGGCTGTCACGCGTGCTATTGAAAATGCCTGTTTTCATCAGGATAAAACATTCATCATGGCTGTAAGAGCCCAATGAAACAAGACAGATCAGTTTACTTAGCGAGTCCCAGACATCGGACACCACAAATGCACACAGAGCCGCCCGCAGTGCAGATGTGGGGTTAGGTTGCACAGAGCCACTGATGGAACCCCCGAATGCAACCCCCCCCATGGGCGATGCCTCGTTTGCTTCTGGGCTGACCTTCAGAAAGTTCTGAGTGAGTGGGATAGTTGGAGTGGGCCCAGCTAAGCGCAGATCAATCACCCTGGCACCGCATGGAGGGATCAATGTGTCTGAGTGAACATCTGTGCCAGAAGACCCTCCTTCTCTCAGGTCCGCCAGAGAGGCACAGGACTGGCATGGTCTGGTCTGGTTTGATCAGCCTTGAACTGTAACTCAGTCACTTTCTCTCTCTCTCTCTCTCTCTCTCTCTATTTAAAGATCTATTTATCTCCATCTTTAAAAAAGAGATGTAGACTCTGATTTAGGAACACACACACACATGCAGTTGTAGTGTTCCAGGGTCATTCAGTTTAATAAAGGAATTGTCATGGCTATTCTCTGTTGACCTTTTAAGGTAATGGAATCCATGCTAGGTGGTCTGTATGAAAACACTGCCATATTTGTGTTCTCTGCGCAGTACATAAAGTGATTACACCTGGCAGCCATGTCAAGCAAATACGAGAAAGCAATTCAATTTGCGAGAGGACACACACACACATACACACACAGTGACACACATGCGCAAACACACAAACACTGGGACCTGACTTCTTTGAGGTTGTCATGAGCGTAGAAGTCCTTCAGAGTACTTCGCAGGTCAAATATGAAATGGCTTTGACACGACGTGTCTATTTGCACGGCCCATTCCCACACACACATACACACACGGCGAGTGGTCTGGATGCTCTAAAAATAAACATTTAAATGGCTTAGCCACAGTGGATCCATTTCCTGATGAAAGTCAAATGATGTGTAAATGTCAGCCGAAGGGGAGTGGGAGAGAGAGAGAGAAGGAGAGAGAGAGAGAGGAAGAGAAGGAGATTATCATCCAGGAGGACAGGGTCTGACCCCAGGCCTGTAATCTCGCTGTGCTGTCCCTGTGCATCCTGGGGGAATGATGATGATGCGGGAGAGGGATGCAATAATCCAGGTAATGCACTCAGCCACAGCTGTCTGGGAGGAAGAGGCCTGTATCTGATTGGTTCCCACTCGGGGTTGGAGACACAGCTGGGTGTGACCAGTGTAGCCATGTTGGACTGGATAAAGAGGCAAATCTAGACGCAGGCACATGTTTGTGTTTACTGGTATGTATAGGTGTTGTGTAGGATGGGATATGCAGCTTTTTCTTTGATACTGTTTCAGGAGGTTAGGCCATAAATTTGTGCTGTGGGCGTGGATCAGTTGAAGTGTCTTCAACAAAGCTGAAATATATATGTGTTTTCTACTAGGCTCTCATTGAAGTATGTGAGTGTTTTTGTTTTGAACATAAGGTGCATGAGAGCTCTGACAGATAATAACACTTCTTTCTTTAGACACTCTCGAGAGACATGCCGTGTTTGGATGTACTTTAACACATTTCAGACTAAATTACACCTTTCATTACTGAAGCTCCTGTATCCAAATTTGTGCACAATCCTTTTCCAGTCCCCATAACTGCCTTGCATGACTGAGATGTTACTGCTCCAGAGTCTGGCATGGCCAAACAGCATTTGCTGAATGCATATGCAACAGCCCCAAGATAAACCCTCTCTATAACCCAATACTGTTCAATATGGATGGAACAAATAAAATATCATTGAAGATACGGCACAGGTACATTAGCATGTATTAGATGACAGCAACTGAATTTCATTGTGGATTATATTGGCTTTTCCAAGGGAGCACCCTGGTTAAACACATCAAAAACATCAAACAAGGGAGAGATAAAAGGGTGAGGTGGGAAAAGCTAGACAGAGTAGGAGTGTATGTGTTTCTCTCTCTCTCTCTGTGTGTGTGTGTGTGTTTGTGTTGGGGAGGCTTTTCAGCATTGCTTGCTTATAATAATAATTTAATGAAAGTTGCCTTCGCGAGGGTCCTAGGGGGCGAATGGTGGTGAGGAATGCGAGGAATCGCTTTGCAGACGTCATTAGCCTGAGCGAGGTCACACTGCTGTTCAGAGATCCCCTGCAAACATAATTAAAACGCATCTTTTGGGTAGATTTACTGGCGTAAACACGGGGCATTCAGTGGGATTGAGCCACCGTTATTCATATCTCTGGTTTTTTGTTGTTGTTGTTGTTGAGTCTTTTTGTGGCATAGTCGACAGGATCAGATAAGCCCTTAATTACTGGGTCCACGCTTTCGTGCTCTTCATTTCAGCTGCAGAAAAACAACTGTCGGCAACAATGAAATTACATTTTCTCTGCAAACTTCCAGTCCCTCTTACAAAAGACCAAACAAAATCCAATCTTTGTCTTGTTATTTCTATCAGTGCACATTATGGATAAATCAGTAATGATTTGGAAGAACTACTCCAAATGCATATTTGTGCATATTTTAGATTGCTATGGGGAAAGTTCTTGATGCATATGGCAAATAAATAATTTAATGATTATTTTAATTAATGACATTGGTCCTAATTTTCCAGTAATTTACATGTATATATACAATAACAATCCTCTAATGCAAGATATTGTTTGGTTTATCACTGAATGGTTTCAATGAAGACCATATTCACGTTTGTCAAACTGACTGATGTGATGCATATTTCATATACACACTTTACAAATTCTGCTAATTCCGTTAAATAGGGCTTAAGTGACAAAGCAATTCCAATATGACTGCCTGAAGCAAGTGACATGTGAATTAGCCACAACGACAAGCATGAAAGAGAATTACATGAGCTGCTCTCAGAGTGCGACCTAGATAGCTGATGCTTATAAGCCACTGATTTTTTCATTTCCATGTGGCAGCTTGCCCAAACAGAGGATTTTCTGCCATTGAAAACATTCTGCTATGGAATGACAGGCAAAGGGAAACAACAGAGACTATAGAACCTTTCAACAATAAAAACAAAAACAATGCTTGAACGTTCTATTTGGGCCCCAATCTACTTCCTCTGCATTAAGATAACATATGGAATGTTAAAACGGAAGTCTTGTGGGGCCAACTATGATGCTGATAATGGAACTCTCTTGAAAGGGTCCATATATAACAATATGGATACAATGGAGAAGTTATCAACACCACTGCCTCTTAAAATAAATAAATAAAATAGTAAACTCTCTAAATCATTCACAAGAAATATCATGAAATGGACTGTCATGTGTACTGTTAAAGAGTCTTCATTGTCAGAAATAGATTAAGAGATTAGGATTATTTCAGACTTGTGCATTCCCAATTACTGCAGACAGACTCCAAACTTTTTCAGCATTAAAATACATAAGACACGCATGAATTATGAAACATTCATTTATTGGGTGCAAAAGGGCATTCATCCACACCTCAACATTGAAAAGCATAGAGTACATCGTTTTGGGGGGACAGAAAGAAGGAATGACAGCAAATAAATTTTTAAATTCCTCTTTCGCTCCAGCTTCCTCTCCTATTTCTCACTGCGCTGATAGCATCACAATATGAGGTCTGATCCCTGGGCAAACCCACAAAGCACATTTGGTGCTCCAAAAGAAAAAGGCCATTGAAACATATCATTTATGATTGTGAGTAATCTCTTACATTCTGATACAAAATGAGAAGTACGTACATGACAGATTCTCAAAAAGTCACTGTCTTATGAGTGTAGAAAAGTTAACACACATTTTAGAGCTAGTGCTGTGTTTTCTTTCCCTACATTTTATTTATGAAATATTTATAGACAATGCAACAACAACATTCAGATGTCTGAAGTGATCGGTCAATAATTTATAGTGTACATCTCTGCAACATTCCAGGTGGGGCCAAAGTGCATGAAGGCCCATCTAAAAGACAGCTATTAGACAACTGCACCAGTGAGTCAGCAATAGCTCATGGACTGATACAGTGCACATTTAGAAATAATGAATTTACCATACATAGTTAAATCATAAAAAATATAGTCCTTATCTTACATTAAATAATAATGATATATCAAGAGTTCCCTTTTCTCCCAGAATTCCTTGGTCAATTCACAGTCCAACACAGTATGTGTAAGATTGACAGGCATTGCGGTGTTATCAGTAGGGCATCAAAAAAGCAATAATAAGAAAACAAAAATATTTGAAGCAAAAGGTAAATTCACATTTTATCACATATGTACACACTGCACAGCAATACCAAAACATTTTGGATTTCATAATGTTTCATGAAATAAACTGACTGCAAACTAGTCTTGAGCAGAATAAGTATCCCCTTCTGACATAATCATGAATGCCCTCAATATTATCACCGTTTCATTAGAAACGGTGATAATATTGAACTAGAAATTCCTGGTCTTAACTTTCTCCCTCACCCTCCAACCCTCCTCATCTTTTCCCAGCACACGATTGCTCTGTCGAAGGCTCATCAGGTTGGGGGGATAACCCTGGATGAATTATGAGTCACGTCCCAAAAACGTGGAATTTATATAACACACATCATTTCTCTCACCAGTCTCTTCGCATGCCAGTACAGCACGGCATGTTTCATTGGCGTTGTTCTTGACTGGCGTTTTGCCCGGTCCCAGTCCAAGACTAAAAGCCTTCACCAACCGTTTTTTGGTCTTCATAATGTAACTTCTTTGAGAGATAAGTTAAGGGTCATGGACTCATAAATGAAGGGTCCCTTAAGCAGGTCCACTTCCAACTGCGCACACAAACACATGCATACACACACGTGGGCCTGCTGACGTTTAGCCCAGGCTGAATTCCCGCCAGTTCCTGGCAGCTTTTGCGGCTTTGCTTTTAACCTCACCGGGCCGAGCCCCACGAAAATCAGCTCAGGATGGCAGCTGCTCAAGAGGAAGCTGTATTAGCGTAGATTTACAAGAATGTGGATGTTCCCTCCACTAATCTGAAGCCTTTTACACGCAAGACAGCTCATACACCTCTGCGTACACATACATGCACCCACACATACGATGGGGTCGCATAGAGACAATGGTGTTCATGGTAATTACAAATGGTGAGTGGGTAGAGGTGCTTGGCAGACATCTTTATGACCCTCAGACACAGCTCAGCACACACTAGAGCCTGATCACAATGCCAGACTAGACATACACCACATGACAGTAACGTTTATAATTCCATGCATTTCAATCTGGATTGTCCACAATATGCTAAAATCCTCTGTGATAAGTATATATATGTTAAAATGTAAGCATATAAAAAAATAAATTGCACAATTGTAAACAGCTTTCTAATATTTTTTTCTTTTACCGTGAGCCACAGAAGAAGCATATCTAACCAACTGGTGACAGAAGAGAAAGTTTACTTCAAATGAGCAGCTTTAGATTGCCATTCATCACATCTGCTAACACGGACAAAAGGACAAAAGACAAGAAAAAGAGCAGAGAATGTTGCCTTGTTTCATGTTTTCAGAAAGAACACAGTGAATACTCTGGAGCACGAGTCACCCTTTCTCCCAAGTAAGAAAGTGTGAAAAGCAGCACAGAGAAGGTGAAGTCAGCACGAAAGACCTCAAAATTAACAAACAAACAAAATAACAACGACAAAAAATAGTGCAGACTTGCCCCCTTAAGAATCAAACAGGCGATCCTCGCATATCTCCAGGGCGGCCTTGGTGGCACCACCAAACACCTCCACGTTAGCGTCCACCCAGGGCACCACGTTGCCAGGCATGTAGGAGGAGCAGTTGGCCATGCCAGAGATGTCCACTGGCCGCAGGACACGATCCCACATGTTGAAGTGGCTCAGCTCTCCCACAAAGGCCTGAGTTGCATCAAATCTTCCTCCTACAATGTCCTGTTAGTGTTTTAAGAATGCCAGTTAGGTTATATACAGTACACACACCTGTTGACCATTTTCACACTGGATGTGTCTATGTGGGTGTCTTAATGTGATGTGTCTTTGTGCTGAATGCGGATGGGTAATGCTAGATGAGGCGGATCAGATATATGTCACATGGGTGAATGGGATATATATCTGTTACATGTTATATGTGTTTTATATGTGTTGTTGTGCTATGGGACATGAAAGAAGATGTGTGGAAATGATTATCCCTATGGGACTATAAAGACCCTATCTCTATCTCTCTACAGTCCATCCTACGGTCTCACTCTTCCACTTACAATTAACAAGTAGTTTTATTCAACACGCATGTGTGGTTGTTACAATGGAGTTGATAGAACCATGAAACTAAACAAATTACAATGCTTCTACTTAGCTTTATGTGTACTATTGTTTTGATTGGTATTTCCAATAAAATATTTTGCTTGGTATTTCCAATAACATTTTGTTTTCTTTTGTCTTTTTTCAACCCAGGTTTTCTTGATGCGTCATAGCTGAGGATTTTAAACTTACATTTATCCTCCCTGCCAGCTACTCCAATCAACAGTAGTTAAGTACTGACAAGGTGTTTGGGCATATGCATATTAGATAATACACAGGCACCGCCTATTAGGCTAAATGTACACTTACACATTTTCCACTCTAATGGCTGTTGCGCACTGGAGCATTGCAAAGCAAACATGTCTGCTATTTATATGCTTTACTCAGGGAGGCATGTGCCCACTAGCGTGTATGTGTACACACAGTGTCTGAGGTGACACTTTAAGTGGCGCCAAAGGGGCGATGTGGGAACGTGTGGCGAGGACATAGGAGGTGACGTAACCTGCTCACCGTCGCGTGAGAAAGAGGCATGATGTATTGCTCCGCTCCATCCCCAGGGTCCAGCCCCAACCCCCTAACCGATCGCCCCCCTCCCCACCCTCCCTCTCCCTGGCCCATTGGGGGTAGGAGACTGAAGGCTGCTGAGCTCTGTGATCTCACCTGCTCCTGGCCCAGGATGATCACTCCGCCAGGCTTAATTGGGTGCCAGGGGGCCAGGTTATCTCCGGCACCCAGCCGCTCGCCGTCCTGATAGGCCTCCCAGAAGCCGTCTCTGGTTGTCCAGGTGATGCAAATGTGGTGCCACCTCCCGTCGCTGATGGAGAGGGGAAGCTGGGCCACCTACATGGAACACAGAGCAGATCTTATCAGCACACTATTCTGAACTATCCTATCCTATCATATCCTATTCCATTCTAACCCATACATGCATGCAACACAGATTTTTACGCTTCCTCTATGCAATTATAAACTCACATAACTTCAATAAAACCAACCACTCAGATGTGTTTCTATGCAGTGCATGGCAATGATTTCAATTCTGGGCTTGAGTGGAAGGAGTCCTCTTACAAAAGAAAGCTTTGGCATTACAGCCATCTTCATCTTTAATGAATACAGAAGCGCTTAAAGACAGGGCCGGTGCCATCGGCTCTTTTGATCCGTTACATCAGCCGAGAGCTCCCTCGGCCTGAGCACTGAAGCTGGGTAAGTCGGAGGCCCCCTCGGAGGCCCCCTCTTCAGTGGCTCATTTCACGGAAAAACCATGGTGCACCAAAACCGCGAATGCCGCCTTGGCACGGGGCAGAGAATGAGCTATTACTCGAGAGGAATGGAGCATGGTCTGTGAGGTGCATTAATAAGCCTCGGTTTGTCTGCATCCTCCTGGCAAACACACACACACACACACACACACACACACACACACACACACACACACACACACACACACACACACATACACACATACACACCCACACATGTATAATGCATGCTGTTTCGGGGGAGCTGGGAGGGAGGCTGCCTACATCGATAAAATGTCAAACTGACGTGTTGGGGGTGGGGGGGAGCCTCACAAACTACTCAAGATGCCCCACTTGAGTCGCATCACGACCACCCTTAATGTCATGCTGGGGAAATTACGCTCTGCTTCTTGCCACTTAATTATTTTGGCACCTCAGGAAAACACTGCTCTCCCCATAATGATTTATTATGCATTTCAGCTCCTTAGCCTTGACACGTTCTCTCCTTCATTTGGCAATTAACACTGTCATTACCAGGCCAGGACTCTGTGTGTAACATGGATAACATCAGGTGTCTGCATATTGTGTATGTGTATTTGTCTGTGTGTGTGTGTGCATTTACAACAAATTGTAATGACACTTGAAATACAGAAAAATGGACGACGCCACTGTTAACACGTGTGTACAGGAGTGTGTACCATCCAAAGAGTTCCCCACCTTGTCATTGACGAGCAGCTCAATGGGATTGTTGCCCCACTCGATGAGAACAATCTCGTTGGCCTGGCCAGGGACCCCGTAGGAAAAGGGGGTGCCGATGCCTGGCCGGGCACTGGACTTGAGCCACATGCAGACGGTGAAGGCGTACATCTCCGGCAGACTCTTCTTGATGCGTCCGTACAGGTAGTTGGTGCGAAGGGGCAGAGACACTTTGAAGTCCTCCGGAGACTTGAAAGCGCTGTTACCTGAGGCCAGGAGAGCGTGCGAGAGAGAGAGAGAGAGAGAGAGAGAGAGAGAGAGAGAGAGAGAGAGAGAGAGAGAGAGAGCGTGAGAGAGAGAGAGAGGAATGTGAGAAAGAGTGCAGTGACAGGCGCGTGTGTCCTGTTGTGCCGCCAGTAAGGGGAAAAGATGAGTGGAGTGATGGATGAAGGTCATGACAGATGGCTGGGCTCCAGTCAGCCACTGGCTCAGTCTCAGATGACTCATTGGATATGAATGGACAATCAGTCATCTCCACATGCCGAAGGCCCATGCATTGATCTGAGGATTAGGCTCTGGCAGGTGGGCCACTTATGACTCTCCCTTAATATCCATAAAGGATATTATGTATATTATGGTGCTTAAGTTAGCGATGAATGGCTCTATGAACTGCCTCCAGGATTTGAAATGACTAGGCCTTACTATTTTTTTGTATTTTGTTAGAAGTCACTTGCTGTGAACAGCCATGGTCTGACCCATCATGAACAGATAAATGTTATCTGAGCCATTTATGTGACACTGTTTTTGCATGCCTGTCTTACTGCTGGTCTATATGTCTATATCTTGTCAAAGCCAGTGTAGCTTATAAAAACATTATAACATGTATGAGTGTCACATAAAACAACCTCAGAAGCAAGCACAGAGATCAAAAACAGAAAGTTACGTCACACCACTGGGATCAAGGTTTTGAATCCCTGGGCTCAGCAACCTCATATCCGATATGAAGCACGTGGTAGTTTTCACTCTTCTGGATTAACATACTTACACATCATGATGGACAGTGTGGTGGTATGTATGTATGTATGTATGTATGAAGGCATCTTTGTATGTGTGTATGTATGTATATTTATGTATGTAGGCTACACTACAAAACGTATACATTGCTCTTAAAAATGAGCCTTACTTCTCTCCAGCTCTGCAATCCGTTCCAATAAGGAGTTGAGCGTGCTCTCGGTACGCTGCCGGTGGGCAGCCGTCTCGTTGTATAGCTGCGCCTTCTCCTCCTCCAGCTCGGCCACTTTAGTCAGCAGCTGGTTCTCTAAATCGCTCAGCCGGCGCCTGAGAAGGTCGCGCAGCTCATTTGGAAAGGTTGCACCTGAGGCGTTGATGCGCAGTTGCTGCTGTTGCTGAAAGAAAAAAAATAACAACAACATTAGACCAATGACGGACACCCACTATCAAAATGTGAGGTTAAAATAATACACTGTAGAAAGGTTAGAACAGAGAAGTGCTTTGGGCAGTTGACGCAGTTGTCATGGTGATTCATGAAAATACAGACACAGTGGCATGCTCAACTATAGGCATGGCACTACACTTACTATATGGTAAAAATGAGCAGCAAGATTAGAATTGATTAATAGTGTGTGTGTGTGTGTGTGTGTGTGTGTGTGTGTGCACGCGCCCTCGCCTGTGTGCATGCGTGTATAGTATGCTTTGCATGCGAGGTCTGTTTCTGCTCTAACTCGAACGAATTCTGCGATTGTTATATAGACCTATCTGAAATCTACCCGATAAACCTGTTGTTTGTAACTGTCTAAGTGAATAGGAAATCCATTTAGTAAAATCTCATCCAGTGGATGGCATTATTTCATGTTGGCTGTGGCCACATACATAGATTAAGAATGATCTCTTCACATGTCAATTTATTTGTCTCCTGTGACATAAAACTTGTTACATCCTTTCGTCCCACATGATCTCTAAATCTGTAATTTAGCTTCATTTAGCTTAGTCCTTCACCATTACCTCTAAGTTCTGAAGGCGATCTTTCAGCGTTTGCATGGTCTTCCCAAGTTGCTCTATGGTCTCAGTAGGATCACGCGGAAGGTCCCCCATTGTATTCTTATTGAAGTCCTTGCGCCTCGACCCTTGGCCCCTTCCTTTGCCCTCTCGCGGGGAATCTTGAGTCTGAGCCTCACATCGTGAAAGTTTGGCATTGAGCTCCTTTATGGTTCCCTGCTGGCTGACGATAGTCTCTTTCTGCTGCAAAATGGTTTCCCGTAGTTGGACAATGGTATTCCTCAATTCCTCTTCCTGAGCACTTGCGCTCTGCACTCGGTTGGTTGCGGACACGGGGCAGCTGAGATCAGCCCCCGCGGGCACAGCGGTGCAGACAAAGCGGTTGCCCTTTGTAACGTTCGCGAGAGCGACCTGCCCTTTACCGAACGCATAAACGTATACAATTCCTATTAAGAGAGTGATCATTCCGACAGCTGGTGAGGACTAACAGGTGTCTACTTCTGATAAAAAAAAGCTAGCCCTTGTTAAGACCACATTGGCGACGCGTCTCCAAATAAATTCGTGACAAACAGGCAATATGAGGGACCTGGCATACCACTACTTTTCAGAAAACCGAAGACAAAGCTATTCAACTGAAAGCATAGCTCTTAAGCACAGCACCACAAATCCGCAGAAGTTATGAAAATTACATGAACACTCTATCACCAAAAAACAACAGCAAAGCGCACGAAGGCTTTAACGCGAAATGCATTACGCATTAACTAAAGAAATGCTGTTAATGTTGCAATAATTAACTCAAAACATTGTAAAACTTTCTCCACATAAATCCCGCTCTTAAAGTAGCTTAATCCATCATAGTTTCAGTCCAACGTGGTGGGAGTCCAGCTGTCTATGTTCAGATGCGGAGGTGAACCCAACTCAGGGAAGTACAGCAGTGAGTAGTGCTGAAATGACAGCAACCGATGTTCCGCGGATTAATATACTGCGCGGTGTTTGACTACGTCGCCGATTTGAATGAGGTTCAAGTTACGTCACGTATTCCCATCTGAGGGGAATTATTGGTACAATTCGCATTTGGTCAGTCTGTTCGAATTACCTAGCGGATTCTGTTCGGAGCAAACTCCACCGAGAAAGAAAGTAAAAGTTGGGGCAAGATCTTTTAAGTGATTTTGCATCTGAAGTTCAACGTCAAAAGCATATAAATTATTAATTTGAATGATGTTGGTGCTTCAGCTGATAAATAGCAAAAATATAATTTTTGCACTGTATATGCCATTTGTCTTTATATTGAGTTTCTTTTGAAATTAGTCTATTGTAACTTATCCAACCTTCTCATGCAACAGACCTGAAATGAGATTGCCAAACTGAAATTAAAATGTGTTCAACGTGTTCTGTAGTCCAGCTGGATATGCTGGGGGTCACGGATTGAACTTCTGGCCTGGCTAAGCTCACAGTCAGCGTGGCACTGCCAAGGCTGATTTGGTGTATGGCACTCAGTACGACCTCAGGGTCAGAGTGGGTCAGGGAGAACCAGGCTTTCCCTCGTGGTTACGGTTCATGGATGGCTGCCCATCCCAGGCTAGTTGAGGACAGAGGTCGGGAAGTCCGGTATATTGCATAATCTAACAGCTACATGGTAGAAATATATCTCTATTAAAGGGACACCAGGCAACGTTTTCGTGTTAATTACTCATCTTTGTAAGTCGGTATATGGTTAAATGACTCATTACAGGGCGAATTAAGACTCTCTCGCCCGCCCCTACTGCCTGTAGGAAGAATATCCCGCTTGCAAGTTCAATGTATCGTACCCGGCGACCGAAGCAGTTTCAGTTTCCATCCTGCATCCACAGCACAGAGGGAGGCTAACGAAACGCTAGCGATTGTTGCAAACGTGTGTATAATGGCAGAGCCGGCGAAGAAGCAGCGAAAACCCTTGACGGAAGATGCAAAGAAAAGGAAAAGAGCTTCAGACCGAGCGAGGGAGAATTGCGTAGAGAAAAAGCATCAGGCTTGCCTGGTGTCCCTTTAAGTCTACTAAGGGAGGATTAGAAGTAGGGACTGTTCATTCTCCTTAAGATTCAATAATATTTTTGAGCTTTTTGTTTGTTGCATCCCAAATGAAACTCCTATTTAAATAAAGTTAAAGATTTACTTTTCCAACAGTGAGATTTCAAATCCTCAAGGGCATCAACTCCTTCACAATTCCATACAAAATGTCTACAAAAGACTTTGAAGTTGAATTATTGTGTAAGGTCAAATCTTGAGCATTTATAAATTGCATACACTGCAAATTGACTGTTAAGAGTCCCCTACTAGGAAGCCACCCACCTAATATATAATAATGAAATCAAACATCAAGAGACCAGACAACGAGCGGCATGAGTTCTGTAAAATGTCAGTGGGAACTTTTGGAAGATGGACATTTGTATCAGTGAGTGCTGAACACACCATTTGGGGGCAGCCGTGGCCCACTGGTTAGCACTCTGGACTTGTAACCAGAGGGTTGCTGGTTCGAGCCCTGACCAGTGGGCCGCGGCTGAAGTGCCCTTGAGCAAGACACCTAACCCCTCACTGCTCCCCGAGCGCCGCCGTTGAAGCAGGCAGCTCACTGCGCCGGGATTAGTGTGTGCTTCACCTCACTGTGTGTTCACTGTGTGCTGTTTGTGTTTCACTAATTCACCGATTGGGTTAAATGCAGAGACCAAATTTCCCTCATGGGATCAAAAAAGTATATATACTTATACCAGAGGAATATAAAAAACAGAAAATGTTTCGACATCCTGCAAAATTGACTCATCTTTTGGATGCTTCATATTTTTTCAGCACAGTCATAGCTCCTTGTGGAGATAACTATACGACAGAGGGGAGCTAGGTGCTTCCTAGCATGAAAACAGCTGAACCCCACTGCGTTAATCACAACAAAAAGTAAAGATTCAGGCAAACCATTGTTTTTAGGCACCTTGAAGCACCTCCTACCAGAGTGCCATGCCAAATAGAAAGAAAAAAATATTGGCTGTGTCTCAGTGCAAACATGTCTGGAAGACAGGACTGCCAGATGATGCAATGATAGACATGGGCTGAAGAGCGCTTGGCTGGGGTTAAACCTGGCTCTCTCGTTACTGCAGATGCTGGGGAGGTTCAGCCAGCTTGCTGGGAACTCAGACGCGATGATATGAACCCACTATCACACCAGTGGCTTCTTCCCTCCGCTGTCTGTTATTAATATTTGTAAAAATGTTTTTGTTCTGTTGTGGTCAGAGTTGATCTCAAAGAGAGAGCCAGGCTTAGAGTATCCTTTTGTATGGACAAAGTGTACATTCTGGTGGTACGCAATCACGAATGCTCCTCATGCGATCACACCTCCACTTCAGCACCATGACTCAGAGGGCTCATCAGAAGCCAAACTCATGCCGGCCAAAGCCAAACAATTTTGCTCCCTGACTGCTCAAGCCTTTGCTTCAGAGTTCCGCATGCAGGCACTTAGCGTTCCTTATCTGTCACCTGGGCCTCGCAGCGGGACACATGCAAAAAAAGTGTTTGAAGAGTCACACCCCAGCTCTGTCCAACAGCTTGGGAGCTCGTGGAGCAGCTGAGGGGACTTACTCATCCCCTGGCTGGGCTCGCTGACACGTCCACCCCGCAGATGGTGGTGAAGAGACAGCCTCTTCTACGGCTCCCATGATATCATGCACACTTACACACTCTGGCCTTAGAGTTGGACCAAGGGATGAACTCATGTGCCCTGCAGGTGGAGGTTCTACCACTGTGGAACCTGTGGGGTGAGGAACGGAACCTTAAAGGACTTTGGCTTGGAAATTGGAAATTTGAGAAGATGTCATGGGGGACTGAGCACAGACAGTATAAATAAACTGAGTTGATAAAGATATGACATGAGATTTCTGAGATAAATTGCTAATGCATTTCAAATTTGTAGCATTATTGCAAGGGCAGCACTTACAAATGGCAGGGAAATGTATCACCACTGGCAGGAAAATACATTATGAAAGAAAAATATGGCTCATCATTTACATCATGGAAGTAATGTTATGGAATGTGTGAGGCATGTTTAATCGTATAATGATGAATTGGGCTATAAATTATTCATTTAATTGTGATAATTTTTCAAATGAAAACTGTAATTAACATGAGGTTTTGTTGAAAACAACATTATGAAACCAACATGGCGTCAAGGGAGGAATGATTTAGCCCCTAACCCTGCACTGACAGGAGAGAGAATCTGAAGCTCCTAGAAGAGAATATTTCCCCAACTATCTCATGCCAACTGGGAACAAAGTGCTCCTTGAGGCAAGTCAGGGTTGCCAACAAACCCATAGAATAATAAGTCATAGCTACAGTCCGAGCCATTCGACCAATTCAGCTGAACAAACTTTCAAGAAAGATGTTCAAATGGTAGCATTCTACACAGACAGATTACTGTAACATTTCTCTGAATCAGTTAATCTTTTCAGAACAGGCAGTATGCATTGCAGATGTTTTCACTGACTTGCTTTGAAAGTCTACGGCTGATTTTGAAGATCGTTCATCCATCACAAAAACGATGTTGTGGTCACGACGCACTATTTTCCTCCTCCCGAACACCATGTCTGTAGCTTCTCAAGGCTCTTCCATTGATGAAGGCTGTTTTCATGTTCCATCTATTGAGGAATTGCTTGAGGACATATGGCTCCCAGAGATTCTCTATGACAACTGCTGCAAGCCAAGCCAGGATCCTTTGTCATCCATGTTACATCCACTGAGGTCCTGGCCCCACTCACAATCAACACCTCCCCCACGGCTCAGCTATCCCCTCGATCTGGACTACTTTTCGCCCCCGTCATCCCCTCACCCCATCAAAACCTTCAGTGACAGAGCCTTCTCCTCAGCAGCACCCCGACTCTGGAACTCACTCCCCCAACCTGACCACGACTCCCCCTCACTTTCCACATTCAAATCCCGTTTAAAAACATACTTCTCACAAGCCTACGGCCTCCTCTACCCATAACCATAACCATCCCCACCCTTGCCCTCTCCCCTCCTCATACCCCGTCACCCCCTGCCTCTACTCCGCCACCCTCCTCCGCAACTCGACCCCCATTGTGACTGTTATTGCTCCTGTCTTGTCTTGGATGTCTGTACCATTATTACTCATTCCTCATTCCACTATTGCTCTTGTCTT
Source organism: Alosa sapidissima (assembly GCF_018492685.1). Taxonomy (NCBI): domain Eukaryota; kingdom Metazoa; phylum Chordata; class Actinopteri; order Clupeiformes; family Clupeidae; genus Alosa; species Alosa sapidissima. The sequence continues at coordinate 24,844,768 of NC_055959.1, forward strand.
CGTTGTATATTTGTACCATTATGATTTACTTTTTATTCCTCAATTCACTGCTGCTCTTGTGTCTGTATGTATCTATATGTATGTATGTATGTATGTATGTATGTATGTATGTATGTATGTTTGTATGAATGTATGTATGTATGTATGTATGTATGTATGTATGTATGTGTGTATGTATGTATGTGGTACTGTTGTCCTTCTATGTTTCTTTGTTTCCCCCATTCTGTAAGCGACTTTGGGTCTTTGAAAAGCGCTATAAAAATACAAATAAAATGAATTATTATAACAGTGACTGTGAAAAGGCCCATACGTATACAATTGAATTGAGAATGACAGGCCAGTGAGGACATCAAGCATGGTAACCATTAAGGATATTGCCGCTGGGTCTACTAAATGGATGAGATGTTTTCTATTAGGCGTCATCATAAATACTTTGATCTGCTCTTACATTTATGTCTATATACGGTAAATGCTTAAGCTTTTCCATTTGATTATTGATTTATGACATTCTCTGACCTTCACAAAGCTCTTAATCCATGATGGTGCAACAGAGGGTCTAAAAGAATCTTAACAACATCAATAACAGCAACAACATTTCTCCTTAATTGGGATTTTCTTTTTTTATGTGTATAATTAAGAAAATAATAATTAAGAAATGTGTAGCGATTGATTTCTCCCCTCGGACCCCCTCGCTCTCCAAGTCCATGCACTGTTGTGGACAGTGGGAAAGTCAATGGGAAATTGCCTGGGGTGGAGCAGCCTGATGACTTGGGTGCAGAGTGATGTCAGCATGCAGAGTAGCCTGCACTGCCCCGGGCCTCGTGACACTGTTAAACATGATCAATACTGACGCCAGTGTCTGCATCCGGATTAAGACCTGTTAAAACACCACACCAGTTAAGTCATTAGTCACTTACATCTGAGGGAACTGTCTCTATTGCCTAGCTTTACATTGCTGTGTGTTTGTGTGAGTTTATGTGAAGCGCTTTTTGTGCATTTGATGATTAACAGAAATAATATTAAAAAAAACAATGATTAAAACATGATAGAAAAATTAGAGTAAGTAATCAATCACATTCATCACAGTAATCAATCTCTTAACAGAACCTTTAAGATGACGCCCGAAGATTCATCTCCTAAAATGAAATGAAATTTACATGTTGGGCATTTGCCACTTCATTAGAAAAGCCAATTAGCGGTGGCGTGGCGCACGCCCACTCCAACACAGCGTAACACGTCGTGGCGTTGCATTACTCAGCAGTGCCAGCGCTGTTGCCGGGCAATGAAGGGTGGCGTCCCACACACCACGCTGGGCCTGGCAACACGGCGCCTGGCTGGGACATGGCCATGTGCTCTGGGGGAGGCTCATGACTCGGCGATGGCCAGGCGGAGCACCGTCCCAACAGCCTGTGGTGGTCACCGATGAATTGCCCCCTTGATTGAGGGGTAAAGCACTGAGGTAGTGGGCTGCCACCAAATACTGCTCCTCATTTGTGTGTTGGTCAAGAGCATTTTGTGCTGGCAGTCGTGTGAAATACAGTGACCAGCACAAGGCCATGAGGAGGCATGCAATCCACTCTTTTCTCTCCATAAAGCAGGATGATGTGTGTGAACAATGGAGATTTTTTCTTTATAATAGCAGATTCTCCATTTGTACAGTGTCTGCAAACATCAGAGTAATATGCCAGTCCATAGGTACTCCACATAACACATCTCCCACTGAGAAATGATAACGAGACCAGCAGCTTAAGAAGATTACTGGTTAATTAACGTGCACGTGTGTATCTAGTTTTGGTGCTCATCAACAGGAACCAGTGCTTGGGATTCAGTCTGACCCGCAGCTTCAAAGGTACAAAATGACATGTTGGTTCACACCATGAGCGCTGGAGTGATCAAAGCATGCCGAGATGGTTCAGGCATCACACGGATGTCATTTCCCCTGAGAAAAGAAATGAAACTGTCTTGCTTTGCTGTGTGCGATGGGTAATTAGTTCTGAAGTGTGGAATCCAGCTAAAGTGTAATATGTAGAGAGCATTTGTAGATTTTGGATGGGCCTAATATGACATACAGAGGGTGTTATTCATGCTGACATTTACATGAGGAGAAAAAAACGAGTTGAAGACAATGCAATGCCAACAGTCTGTTCATTTCAGAAGCATACTGTAAATGAAACATGGCACATAATAGAACAGGAGTTGGCCCTGATAATAATTAAACTAGACGTACCATGTAGCATAATATGACCAGTGCTTAAAGTTAGAGAATGAGCGAAAACTAAGGGGAATTACAAATTATTTTTGAGTTGTTTAGTCTTGAATGAATAAATGAATGAATGAATTAATTAATATATTTCTGATAACAATATACTAAACTTTATATCTTATTCTGTGTGAGAATTCACTAGTTTGTGGATGATACAGCCCACACTGATGTGATGGGTGTGAAGAGATAGAAGTTTAAAAAGTACAAAAGAAGACTGCAGGCATGAGTAGCCTTCAGATGGATTTAAATAAAATAAAAAAAAACTCCTTTTAAATAACATGAAGATCCTTCCTCTTGAATAACATGATATTCACGTCCGTAGTGAGTGGGAGAACTTCTCAGATCTGTGCAGTATAGGGATCAACCAAACAGAACAAAATCTGGGTTGCAGTCAGCAGATGTCCATAGTTCTTTTGAATATCTCCCAGTTTTAGGATAATGACGAAGTACGCTGCATTCCAAGCAGCACCTGCTATAGGGTGTATGTAGAGCCTGGATGGATGAGATTGGGCCTCGGTTCTTCCTTACGTAACAAGCACAGTTGAGCCACACAACTTATGTCACTGTACTGCTTCACTGCCAATCTCAAACTCAGAGCCTTAAAATCCCAGATGTAGACAGTTACAAGTTTGCACTTTGGTGATATTAAAACATTACGTCTTCACTTAAACTCGAAAAACCTGCACCCATATAAGCAGGGATATGACATTTATGTCTACAGAAAAAACTACTCTCCAATTTGAAATAGATATTCTCTGTAAATGGCCTGTTTACTCCATCATTTAAAGCTAATATCCTTATTTCTTTTGCAGTTCTCCTCATGTAGAGGTCATGATCAGGCCCCTCATTTTAATATTTTCAGTAACTTCATTTATGAATATTGCAACGGTTTGTAACACTGTGCAGCTGTTGCCACAGCCACCCGTTTGCAAGCAATAACAGAGCCTCCTGCATAGCAGTGCTCCAATTTTTTTTAATTTTCTCAGACATTCACACGTTACCTTGTATTATTCCACTCTGCCCTTGGCCATTGTTTTGCTCTCCTTGTTCAGTTTGGTTTGTTTGTGCTGCCCGTGTGGTTTGCTGCAGCTGATATTTTCCTCTCTCTCTCTCTCTCTCTCTCCCTCTCTCTCTCTCTCTGTCTGTCTCTCTCTCTGTTCTGAATCTCAGTCATGTCCCTTGGCTTTCTCTCTCCTCCGTCTCTCTGCCACCTCAGTGTCTTCATGCTCAGCCTGCTCAGGTGTTAGTGTGTGCTCAGAGGGCTGTACTGACCCCCTTTCATGTCTCGCCTTTTGTCTTCTCTGCCTCAGTGGGGAGCATGTTCTCCAGATGCTCAGTCTCCTACATCTCCACCTGCCCTGCCCAAAGTGCATAGTCTGGTGCACAGCTGGAGAATACAACCAGCTTTTGTTGTTTGAAAGAAAACTCTTTTATTTAGCTGAGCGTATGGCAGTTAAAAGACTGAAACTGAAAATGTCCAAAAATGCAAACAAATGCTTCAGTCTATCAATTACCATCTTAATATTGTAGAAATATTATAAAGGTGTCCTAAATGAAAATGTCATCTTTCCTCTTTGGGAAACCATCATGAAGAGGCAAAGGCAAGAGTACAACAATCGACTATAAGGTCCATTAGTGCGGCTAAAGTGTGCTGTCATGTTCCAGCAGAGCCTGTTGTCAGGTAGCAGGAAGTGCAGCTGCTGCAGCTCAATAAATGACTTTACAGCTATCAGTGGGGACCCAGATAACTAAATGACCCAGCATGACTGGTACTCAGGGGGAAGGGAGACCTTCGCTCCTCTTTTCCACTGTAACTGTTTGTTTCTTGACTGGCTCAGAGGTTGTAAAGGACAGGCTTAAATTACATGAACTCAAGGGGAATATCTTAACCTGCTGGGGCCCCTTTGACAGTGACAAATTCCTCTGCACCAGAGTGTCTGCTCACTGCAGTACATCCAAGAGTACCCTCCCCTTGCGCTCAGAGTACCGAGCTTTTCCAAATACTTAACTGAAACAGTGGGAACAACCAATAAATGACCTGCCATCTAACAGATTTTAAGCAGCTACACTTGGTTGTGTGGATCTACATCACACAGATCCCAAAGATATTAGTGTCAATAGCATTTTGTTTAAGAGATATCCAGATGCACAAATATACACACACACCCACACCAACACGCACGCACGCATGCACGCATGCACGCACACATACACACACGCACACACACACAAGGTGGATAAATCAGATTCTCTGCCAGGCTTTGCTGCAAAGTTCAAAGCTACTCTGTCCCTGGACCCCTCGCTCTTGTCTTCTTCGTTTTTTTTTCCCCACAGGGTTCTTGGACGTTTGATAGGCGCCGCACAGCCTGATGAAGCCAAAAAGCCCAGCTGCTGCTGAGGCCGGTCCGGCCGCGCTGATCCACCCCGCTCCGCCACGGCTCTGAGCTCAGCGTGAGGCGCACGCCGTCCAGCCCATCACAGTGTCCCACCAGCCGCGTGAGCATGGACGAGCAGCACAACACAGCACAGCACCACATGACACGACACACGCCCCTCTCGTGTCCCCTATCGCCGCACTGGGCTGTGTGTGGATCACGTTGGTCCAGTGCATTTGTCCCCTTGTTCTGTGACTGTAGCCCTGACTGACCCGAGACGCTAACGCTAATTAGTCTGTGAGCACAGATGTGAGAGCCGTAACAACACAGTGCCCCTTTCATGTCCCTATCATGAAAGGTGTGAAACATGCTAACACATTGTCCTCTTTCAGTGGTTCGTCCTAATTGACCTCACACACTAATTCATCTTTTTAAAGGGTCTTCAATGTGTGTGAGGGGTAATATGTTTTCATTAGGCGTAGGCGCACAGTGACAGAGTTTAATTAATGTACATATCAATCCACTTAGCCATGCTGTATCAGACAGATTACGATTACAATCAGGCGTTATGTAAAAAAAATGCTTTACCCCCCCCCCCCCCCCCCCACCCTGAATGCCACAGTACTGTGTTAGCATCCATAGAATAACTCAGCAGCATGCTGACTCAAAATGCTTGGATCCCATTCGAAATCAAAACAGGATTAAACCTTACATAATCAGCAGCCTTGACTCATTAGGAGAGAGAGGGGAAAAAACTGTCATGGAGAACATGCACATGCTCGGTGCGACTACATGGAAGTACAAGCCAAGTCTCAGCTCACTCTTGTTCAGCGAGCTAGCGGTCGTCCGGCAGTCGTGATGAGAACTGCTTTCCAGCAAACACACTTTCAGCCCGCAAAATGGCCTCTTTTCAAAATTCTGTCGCTAAACTTACTCTGTAAACTTCTTCAAACTGTTTCTCCTTATCTCAGTCTGCTTGAGGTCAGAGGTCAATAATGCCCCCATACCTGCTGGACTCCCTGTAGAAATTCAAAAGCTATTTGCCTGGCTCACCAGCCTTGTGAAATCTATTGCAAGAAATCTCAACAATAAGAACCTTGTGACGCCTTCTACAAAGTAGCTAAAGATGAAGCTTTTTGCCTTGTACGCATATGGTGCTGTGAGCCCACACATTTTGAATATCATATGGTAAGGCTTTTTTACTGTGGAAACAGAATAAAAGTTTCTCACAGTCTTGCACTTCACACAACTAGGCTGCTTCACCTCACAAAGGAATCCATTTTGGCATTGAAATAGAAGGTCTCTGTGAAGTTTTAGGCATAGTTGTGTTAGCACCCTTACACTGGGACTCTTCTCTGAAACCCTGGACATTTTTCTTTTCATATTGATAAACTAGAGTGGCAAGTTACGTTGGTCATGGCCTTGTTAGTATGATAATATGCCTTAAAATGATGCATCACATGCTATTATGCCTGCTGAAGCACCTCTTGAGCCCCCTCTCTCTTTGCACACTGAATCACCTCCACTTCATCTGTGTAACACAAAATACACAAATTTAACCTAATTTATAGAGGCTCATTGTGAATAAAGAGATGTGAATGAGTGCATCAAGTGGATTCATAAAAATTCATTTGACATCTTTTTACTCTATTCTATAAACAGCCAAGCCCTGTTTACGAGGAAGACATTGTTGTTTGTATGTGTCTGTTCTTCCCTTTTACACTCTTTTTTTTCTCTTTTTTTGACATTTGTTGCGAAGGTCGTGTAGCGCCTGTGGCACCAGTTGGCTTCTGTGGTGGAGGACGGTGACCTGGACCGGAGGATGAGCTGGTCAGATCCTGTGCCTGCCCACAGAGCGGGCGGACAGATCGGCCGCCTCCACACGGTGGCCATGAGGTGGGATGACTCCCAGCACACCCTCGGTCTGTTGACTGGCGTTCGCCACCGCTTTCTGTAAACAGAACCTGTGGGCCGTGAGCGCGAGCACTCGGGTTATGTAACGAATGTGTGGCATGTGCCTGTGTGTGTGTGTGTGTGTGTGTGTGTGTGAGAGAAAGAGTGCTTTATCATAACCTTTATTGAAAGAGTGTGTGGTATTTATGCTCGTGCACTATCAAGTATATGTAGTGGTTGTAATATAGTCTGTGTTGTCTTACTTGATGTATGTGAGTGCAGGAAAACAAGTTCTTCTTGAACATATGTGTGTGTGTGTGTGTGTGTGTGTGTGTGTGTGTGTGTGTGTGTGTGTGTGTGTGTGTGTGTGTGTGTGTGTGTGTGCGCGTGCATATGTGTGTGTTTGTGTGTGTGTGTGTGTGTGTGAGAGAGAGAGTGTGTGTATGACTGAGAGAGCGGCTTGAATCAAAAGTACTGCCGAATGAAACACCGACAGCATTAATCGCGGCCAAGCAGGACAATCCTGGATCAGCGTGCCAGAGCGAGTGTGACACGTGGCGGGGACACCTGTTCCCTGCCACATCTGGATGAAGTCCCTCCGGACGGCTGCTGTTTCCCCCTGCACATGTCTTTCAGCTGGTGTTGCCATTCATCTATTTCTGGCAACATCACATTGTTCATTGTTTTCTTTTTTGGTTGTTGTCTTCCGCGCATCAACCGTAAGCATCATCTTTAGTAGGAGAATGAGGCCTGACAAGGCGCTGACACATTTCATAGTGTGTGTGTGTGTTTGTGTTTGTGTTTGTGTCTGTGTCTGTGTCTGTGTCTGTGTCTGTGTGTGTGTGTGTGTGTGTGTGTGTGTGTGTGTGTGTGTGTGTGTGTGCATGCATGCGTGTGTATTTGTGTGTTTTTTCTGCTCAACACAACACAGTCAGTTGCAGCCTCTGAAATGTTCTACACGTGGGTGAGTGGGAGAGACTGGCTCTTTCATTCCTGAATACCAATGATACCTAAGACCAAGTCTGACACTGGGAAGTGGGGCTCTTACCTGAAAGATGTCCTCTGCACAACTCTTCCCCTCATCTTATCTTCCCCCTGCACTTGTACTTGAGGCCCTTTCAACAGGTCTGAGGAAGGGATTTGAAGTGTGAAAAGAGAGTGTGTTTTTGAGAGTGCAGTCATGGTTTTTGTGTATGCCCTTGTCTGTCTGTGCATGCCCATATTCCCCATGCATATTTTATTTGTGCACTTGGGTCTGTTGGTGTGCAAAGGGTTGTGTGTGGTAACAAGAATTGATTAGGACGATGTCCAAGGCCAATGAGTTAGGGTTCTTAGTTAGGATTCTTACTCTTTTAATCATTTTACAAATAAATTACTCCCTCGTTTCTCTCTCTCTTTCTCTCTCTCTCTCTCTCTCTCTCTCTCTCTCTCTCTCTCTCTCTCTCACACACACACACACACAGCTCTCTGATAGATCAGAGAGGGACCCATTGCTGGATGCTCTCAGACTGTCAGACATATTGGCTCTTCCAGAGAAGAATCAAAATTCATGAAAGACATCCAGCTAGCCTGGAGATGATTTTACACAAACACACACACACACACACACACACACACACACACACACACACACACACACACACACACACACACACACACACACACACAGACACACTGCAACTGGCTGAATATGAGGCTCCCACACATGACATAACACGAGCAGCACCGGTCATTAGTTGCAGGAGTTAAGGAATAATAGAGAATGCCCCATCCCCCCCCCACCCCACCCCATCTCCACCCCCACCCCCCACCCCCCACCCCATCTCCACCCCCCACCCCACCCCCCACCCCCCCATTGCGGCAAACGTATTGGGTTCTCCCACCCAGGGAATGCATGATTTAACCATCACAGGGTCATCACCAGATCCACTCACGCACACACAGCGCTGTGCTGCGAGGAATTGGATGTGCGCAAATGATCATATTGATGAAGATGATGAGGATGGTGACGATGATGATGATGTCTCATTTACAGGCTAGTTCAAGGCTACTGTAGTTTCATTTGTATAGACTTTTACTACACCCAGGGAATGCATGATTTAACCATCACAGGGTCATCACCAGATCCACTCACGCACACACAGCGCTGTGCTGCGAGGAATTGGATGTGCGCAAATGATCATATTGATGAAGATGATGAGGATGGTGACGATGATGATGATGTCTCATTTACAGGCTAGTTCAAGGCTACTGTAGTTTCATTTGTATAGACTTTTACTACACCCAGGGAATGCATGATTTAACCATCACAGGGTCATCACCAGATCCACTCACGCACACACAGCGCTGTGCTGCGAGGAATTGGATGTGCGCAAATGACCATATTGATGAAGATGATGAGGATGGTGATGATGATGATGATGTCTCATTTACAAGAACTGGGACAGAATGTGAATTAGGGATAAGCGTTCGCTTGTACTGACCCAGAAAATGTGGTAGCTCGGATCGGGAGGTGGACTCGGAGAGGAGCGAATTAATTCCTAATGGTGTGTGATGACACGATGCCTCCTCACTTGCAGCAGGAGGGGAGGGGGGTGCACTATGTGCTTCCCTACAAATATATACTAAGATACCCCCAACCCCCATGTTGAGTATCACTGACTACTGAGCTGCAGGGAAGTCACAGGGGTTCATACATTTGAACCAGCATGCTAGTTCATACATTTTTAAATGACCAAAGCAAAAATGTGTGTGACAAAGTGAAGAAGGGTCTACAAAGAACTGTTACTACTCAAATAGGCCTTGGTGGCTAAAGGAGTTCTTTATGTATAGAACGTGGTCTTTTGAGATGAAACAAGACTGCTGTGAAGACAGAATGGTCCCTACCAGACTCCTCAAAATCGTTCACATTTCTTTTTTTGCTGAGGGCTTCATCGGTTGGGGAACACAAACAAGCAGCTCTTGTTTTCTGCAGGGACAATACAATTCTTTTCAATACAAATGCAATAGATCAGAGTGTTGTGCAGCATGGATCAGATGTGGGTTTCAACCAGCTTCATAGTGCTACAGTCACTGATGACTGCAGCGCTCACTGTAGCACTGTAGACTCACTGTAGCATGATACAGAATGAGAGGGTTTTGTCTGGCTGTTTTTATCAACACAAAGCTCACTATGTTTTTGAACTTAATTTCTGTGATGAAGTAAAGCTGTCAACTGCACGGCACGCTGTAATCACACTCTGTTTGTGTCTACACTGAAAAGGCTAGTTCAAGGCTACTGTAGTTTCATTTGTATAGACTTTTTTTTCCATGGGACATTATTTGCCACATCCAGTACAGCTCAACCTTGAACAATACATGCAGAGAAACAGCACAGCACAGAACAGCACTGGAATGTAGTACAGCCTCATCTCCACCAGCAGCAGACCATTAAGCAGCTCTTTCTGAGCACCCTTTTCTCATTCACTTCTTCAGGTGTCTCAGGACACATAGGTATCTAACTCATAATGACTTCCTAAAAATGTAATAAAAGCAACAAATTATATAGTCGATCTTGAAACCTTGCGTCTCCTTTTGTTTACTCAAAACCTTGTGTGTGTTTTCCTTTTCTTCTCTCTCACTCACTCACACACCTCGCTGTCCACTCGCCCTCCCTGGACCTTTGAAAAACCCCATCCAATTCAGCAAAAACACCCACTTCAGCAATAACCTGATCCAAAAAAAACTTCCTTGTAGCTTACATAGCGTTTGAGGGCAAACACATCCAAGCAGCCAGCAACCAACCTGTCTCTAAAGAGCTCTCCCTCCATTTTTTTTTTGGCTTCTCAACATTCGAGGCAAACGGACATGTTTACTGATGTGCTGTGAGAACGCTTGTCAACAAGATCATGTAATGAATGGCAAAACAGGGGGCCCTGTCTGCTTGCGTTTATTTTTTTATTTTTTCTCTGTTTCAGTGAATCTCTGTCTCCCTTTCTGCCCAGATTTATTCATTGAAATTTGTGGCAGATGAGCCAGCCTCCCGGAGGGGATATCGAGCGGCAGAGCCTATCTGCTCTCGGCATCTGTCAGCGCCGTCCACCAGTAGTTTTACTCCGCCTGTTGATTGACAGGAAGCAGCATGCCTGTGAAGTTTCTGATATTTTGAATAAGTATGTGAATAGAACGTGGTATTACCAGTCCCCATCCACCATCCTTCCCGCAGGATTCTGTTGCATCCGCCACACACAGCCGTGCCACGTCAGCCAGTCACACTATTCTAATCGTTGATTTGCAGTGAGAAAGGTTGGGAATAAGTACCCACCAGCCCAGCACTAAACTCAGAGCGTAGTAAACAAAATCGGATATTTCAGGCAGTAAAAGCCCCGGTAAGAACCAAACTAGATTTTGTTCAAATCTACACACCTATGGCTACTGAAAAATGGAAGGTTAATTTCACAAATGTTATTTTGAAGTATTAAAAAACATTGTTGTTTTAGAATTTTCGAACGAAATGGTTGGTAATTAGCACGTTTACGATACTAACTCTGTGTTGGTACTTTCACTTCCAAACAAGACAGACTGTTTCAACTCCAGCCTTCACCTCTTCTGAGGATTTAACGCACCAAAGTCTCACATGTTTAACAAATCCTTAAGAGTTAGTTTGTGCTGATGGATGTTCTGGATGGATCTTCTGCCCAGCACATGACAGTTTACAGTAAACAAGTGATGGTAAAACCAACCACTTCATGAAACCCCTCCCACCCCCCACCCTGCCCTCCATGAGGACTTTCTTCATCAAACTCCTCACATGGTGCTATAGTTCACGACCCCCCAGGGTGTCGGGGTAATAACGGTGCGGGTGAATGCGACGGTAAACCTGCTGCTCGGCAGCTGCAGAGCAAAGCTCCTCTCCAGACAGGTGGAGGGACCCTGGCTCTGGGCCTCGCTGTGCTTCTGAGGGTATATATGCCCTGAGCACCGGCTTCAAAGGTCCACCAGGCACAGCTGCAGTGATATATCATTCTTTTTGTGTTTCTCTCTCTAACTCTTCTCTCACTGTCTCTTTCTCGCTATCTCTCTCTCTCTCTCTCTCTCTCTCTCTGCAGATCTTTTTTATATCGGTCACAAAGGGAGACAACAAAAGGCTGCATCACGAGGGCTGATCCTTCCTAAAGCCTGTCCTCCACTTCTCTTACACAAATAGGAATTCATACACACAGGCAGACATACCCACATATGGACATACACACAACAACACACACACACTGGACACCTGTGCAGAAAAATGCATGTGGATTATTGCATTCACGGACATGTGCACACACACACTCACCCATGGCCACCCCTATTCAACTATACTACCTCATAAATGCACACACACACACACATTTGAACTGTTTTCAGAAATGTCCTCCGCACTATATGTGGACAGATGTCTGACCCTTCGGGTGATTCAGATATGATGCTTACATGCGGACATTATGTGTGAACGACACCGACGCACATGAACAGAATCTTTCCGTGGTTGAACACGCGCATGAACAGAATCTCTGCATGTTCTTTATTTCATTCAGATATGAGTTCATTTACATAATGTCCGTCAGAAATACTAGGAGTAAGAGCCACCTAAGTTTGGAGTTCCAAATGTCAGGATATTTTTTTGCATGCAGACTTACACCTATGTCTGAAAGCAGCTACACACACACACACACACACACACACACACCACACACAAATATACACACACTCATGGCCACACAATATTAACCTATACCCAACTATACTGCCTCATAAATGCACACACACACACACAAAGAGCACAAAAAGCACGTGGAGTGGAGAGTGAGAAATAAGGCGTCTCATCATGAGTGAGATGGAGTGGAGGGAGAGAGAATGAATGCTTTGGTTTGACGTTGCATGAACCCCAGGGTTTCAGCTCTCTTTTCATGTCTATTACAGCCTCACTTCTCATGGATGACTGAATGAGGGAGAGAGTGTCATATGTGTGCGTGTGTCTGCATCTGTGTGAGTGAGTGTGAAAGAGAGAGAGAGAGAGAGAGAGAGAGACCACTGTGCTTGAAAGATGAATGATCCTTTGTGATGTGGAGATGCTGACGTCTCAGCTGACAATGGGTGAGCAGTGACGCATCTGGGCTCTGCTGCCTCTGTCAGAGCCTAGGGAAGTGTTTTTAACCTCCTCGCACACGTGCTACATGCAAATGTAAAAGATATATCTAATTTATCAAATAGGAAAGGCACATGGAGTTTCACGCACCACTGACGTGATGAATTATTTGCTTGTGAGTTTTGAAAAATAAGCTCCACAGATCTCCTTGGATAAAAGCTGATCAGAGAGCCAAACGAATTTGTTTTAGTGGGGGATGAAGAAGCAGAGAAGACAGAGGTGGTGTGGGGGGACCTCAGAGTGTGTGTGTACGTGGACGTGTGTGTGTGTTTTATGTGTGTGTGCTTGTGCCTGTGAATGCGAGTAGACGTGCATGGATGTGTGTGAGCCTAAACAATTATATTGTGAGGCAGAAAAGATACATTTGGGAGGAGACATTTCTGTTATGGCTGCCATAAACCATATCAATCTCTATTGCTGTGAAACTGATATGAAAGAAACCTACTGTTCTCACAGAAACATGGACAAAGCCCAACAGCCTTTGTAACTGACCAATTTCAGCTGGCAGACCAGGGTATGGTTTTCCAATATTTGAAACTCACAGATTTATGTCTGATTGCATGGTAAATCAACACACACACACACACACACACAAATACAGATGTACATACAAATTATATGGAATAAATAGATAAATAAAGACATGAAAGCAGGCAATAATTCATTTGTTCTCCATCCAGTCACTCTTTGTTTATTTCCTGGCACACCAAGGTGAGTGGGAGAAACACAAAATGTGCCTCGCCACTGAAACTGTGACTCACAAAAACACAGCATGACATGCACACTGATGCAAGCTCCATCCAACAACACAGCCCTAAAAAATATGACACGGCATGATGACAAATCTTCTGCCAAATGCCTCACAATATATCATCTGCTTATCTACACATCTGTGTAATGCAAATATGAATTAGTGCTATTATAACACCCCGCATATAAACACTATGATTACTGTAAACTATAAACACCGGCCATATTGTCTGTGTTCCACAAGGCCTGTTTTGAAAGGCCGGCTAGTGGAGCTGCTTTGTGTAGGGAGCAAACATAGTGACGAGAGTGGGCTGGTGCTCTCCACACACACAGAGCGAGAGCGAGAGCGAGCGTAAGTACGAGAGCGAGGGGGCCTGATGAGAAGCCGGTCCATTAAAACAAACATTTGAGAGGCACAGCTCTCTCCGGCAGCATGGCAGCCTCGGTGCTTTGTTGCATTATTAATGGCCACCGAGACCCCGAGATTTGAAAGTTTCTCCATTTTTTTTTCCTCCTTCTTTTTTTTCCACATTTGCGCTCATTCTAGCAATTTATCTGTGTGAATCTCTCTGCTATGGCCTGAGCACACCAGACCCTGTTCAGCATGGCGCTGCTGTAACCTTACCATGTCTCTGTGTTACTGTACGTTTTAAAAACAAACAAAATTATTGTCTGCACCCCGGTGGATTTATCTATACCTTTGTTGCATCCTCCGGTTAAATGATGATTTGAGAAGTTATAACCCTGAATCAGAAAAAGTTGGGACGCTGTGTAAAATGCAAATAAAAACAGAATGTGAAAATCTACAAGTCTCGAAAACCCATAGTTAGCTCCAAAAAGAATGTAGACAACATATATATAAGTATAAGTACACTCTTTTGATCCCGTGAGGGAAATTTGGTCTCTGCATTTATCCCAATCCATGAATTAGTGAAACACACTCAGCACACACTAATCCCGGCGCAGTGAGCTGCCTGCAACAACAGCGGCGCTCGGGGAGCAGTGAGGGGTTAGGTGCCTTGCTCAAGGGCACTTCAGCCGTGCCTACTAGTCGGGGTTCGAACCGGCAACCCTCCGGTTACAAGTCCGAAGCACTAACCAGTAGGCCACGGCTGCCCCTTTAAATATAAAATGTTGAAAATGACAAATTTGCCTATTTCATGGAAATTATATGTTCATTTTAAAAATTGATGCCAGCAACATGTTTCAAAAGTTGTGACAGGGTTATATGTACCACTGTGCGGCTTCACCTCTTCATTTAACACAATTCTGTTAATGTCTAGGAACTGAGGAAACCAGTTGCTAGAGTTTTGAGAAGGAAATGTTGTCCCATTCCTGCCCGATGTGCAAGATGCCCATGCTGTAGTCACTAATGCACCCCCACACCATCATAGATGTTGGGTTTCGAACTGGGCACTAAAACAAGTTGGATAGCTTGGATACTTGGACAGGCCCTCTCCCCCTTTAGCCCAGATAAGTCCATGTTTTCCAAAAAGAATTGCACATTTTGATTGGTCTAACCACAGGACATTTTCCCACTTCACCTCAGTCCATTTTAAACATGCTCAGGCCCAGATAAGACGGTGGTATTTCTGTATCAAGTCTAAATACAATTTTGGCTGTGGCATGGTAAAGTTTACACTAGCATTTCTAAATTAAGTATCAAACTTTGTTCATAGACAATGCTTTTCCTGAGCCAATACAGTGATTTTCTTTACAGAAACAGGCCTGGTTTCAATGCAGAGCCATCTGAGGTCTAAAAGACCACGGGCATCCAATATTGTTTTTCAGCTCTATCCCTTGTTTGCAAATATTTCTCTGGATTCTTTGACTATTTTAATGATATCACTGTAAATGATGAACTCCCCAAATACTTCATAATGTCATGTTAAGAAGGATTAAAACTACATTGTTTCATTAATTTTGTCCACACAGGTTTACACAGAGTGATGAATACCCCTACACCTTTTCTTCTAAGAGACTCTGCCTCTCTGGGATGCTCTTTTTCATACCCTATCATGTTGCCAGTTTCCCTAATTAGTTATGAAATATTCATCCTCCATCTTTATCATTACACAACTTTTCCAGCATTTTGTTGACCCGTCCCAACATTTTTTAAATGTGTTGCTAGTATCAAATGAACATATATTTTCCATGAAATAGTCAAATTTGTAATTTTCAACATTTGATATATATACTGTATTGATGTGTCCTTTTTGCAGCTAAATATGAGTTTACGAGATTTGCAGATTATTTGCAGATTTGGGGTTGTATTTGCAGATTATTTGCAGATTTGGGGTTGTATTTTTTTAACTGGCTGTTTATTATATGTAATGTACACAATGCATATGTTGCAAGAACTAAAAAGAATAAGAATTTATGCACTATTCCTTTTTTATGCTCTTTTCCTTTTCTTTGCATCTTCCGTCAAGGGTTTTCGCTGCTTCTTCGCCGGCTCTGCCATTATACACACGTTTGCAACAATCGCTAGCGTTTCGTTAGCCTCCCTCTGTGCTGTGGATGCAGGATGGAAACTGAAACTGCTTCGGTCGCCGGGTACGATACACTGAACTTGCAAGCGGGATATTCTTCCTACAGGCAGTAGGGGCGGGCGAGAGAGTCTTAATTCGCCATGTAATGAGTCATTTAACCATACCGACTTACGAAGATGAGTAATTAACACGAAAACGTTGCCTGGTGTCCCTTTAATGAGGTGTCCCACTAACAAAATTCCCCCTTACAACCCATACAGTACCAACTTCCAACTTCATTTTCTCAGGTGTAATGGGAATGGTACCAACTTCCCACTTCATTTGCTCAGGTGTAATGGGAATGGTAGGCTTACAAGATAATGAGCACAAATAAAATGTATAATAATGGGCGGATATAAAATAAATGAACACAAAAACGGACTCACAGTTACAACCTTATTGTTTGAAACTCATGCAGATTTAATCAACTTAAAAGTGCTCAAAACAAAGGGAACACTGTTTCCTACTTACAGCAGTCATCCCGTATGCTTGAGGGAGTTGAAATTAGAAATGTCTTAATGCGGTGCTTAAGTATGCAAACTCCTCACATGCTTCTCTTCTCTCTAGAAAATGTGATTATTCATTTATTACCATTAAGTAAAAGGTGGCATGTAAAGTGCAGTGCGTGCTATGGGTACAATATGTTTCTTGTTTGTATGTGTGTGTGTGTGTGTGTGTGTGTGTGTGACATCAATGGAATCAGATGATAAACTGAAATTCAATGGAAAATGGCTGTACTTTTTGGGAGGAAAACGGAGAACCACGTTCGACTTTTCTTTGTTCAGAGAGGTGCATAGAAATTACATTAAATCTGCTCTCATAATCACCATTTGTCCTTTTCATAGGTCAGGTTGGTCACATCAGCCAAGCGAAGTTGACTCACGATGCTAACTCCATGCACTTCAGACAACGAGTGAGAACGGCCTTTTCAATAACTCCTTCATCAGTTCTCTTTTGATATCATGGCTGCTAGGCAAGCCCAGTTAAATCCACCTTCACTTTCAACTCCTACTCCTCTATGACTGACTTCTTTCAAGTCTTCCCAGTCCTCTTTGGCACAAGAGTAATTATCCTTACAGACAAAAGTGTCTATCAGTGGATATAATGTAAATTCACATTTTCACTCTCATGTGATCTCTGCTTGATATGCTTTAGGCTTTATGAGAGACTTAAGATTTTGCTAAAAAAAATGATAATTTGAAGTCTATATTGTAATACAGTGCAAACACATTGTTTGAAAAGGTATAACAGTGAAAACAATTGAGGTAACTGAAGTCAATAATTGTTTACTAAGCTGTGAAGGGAGTTGCTGACAGGGGCTTGATGATAACATGCTATTAATGATTGGGCAATAACATTGTGCTTAGTATTTTGTTTATCAGACAGTATAATCAGAGTTTAGGATCCAAAATACGCTTTAGGGCTCAATTTTAAAGGATTAATGATAATAGAACAGTTATTAACATTCAAACCACCGTTTTTCCTCCACACATCTGCAGGCAAGCAAATACTATTTTATCAATGTGTTTGGCTCTTCAAACACAATTGTGTGGTATTTGGTCTTCTCTTTTAAATAAATAAATAAATAAATATGCCTCTGGGTGTTTGGGAGAGTTTTTTTTGTCACCCTGTGTTTGGTCATTTGCTGAACATAATAGTGTAGCTTGGGGGGATAGTTTGTTATAGATAACACAAGTCTTATCACTTGCGTTCAAACCTTAGTGGAGTCATCTGGATGTTGGATGATATGTTTAATGTTGCCCAGGCAAACTTGCTGGTACAGTGTCATCTGTAAGGCCACAGAGAAACAATCTGCACTTAACCAAAAGCCATTACACTGTCAAACTGAGTTGTTTTTGCGAGCAAAACTGTCTATGACCCACCTACCCATGGCCCTTTACCACTAAGGAAATATATATTTTTCTCATTTTCTTAGAGAATGACCTACGAAAAAAAAGTCACAAAAATAAATATCTACTTTCAGACACCTAAGCTGTCATGGAAGAGGCTCTTTCCATGGAAGTTGTTCTTGCTGTTATGAACTTCCCAAGAGTAACTTTCTTTCTACTTCAGTGAGGTGCTGGAGTTTCCTCTTCCCCTTCCTCTTCCTGGCTCATCTCCCTGAAGCCCATGAGTCAAAGGTTGGGTTTCGAGCCTTTCTTTTGGTTCAGGAGCATCTGCATAAAATATGAATGAGTGTTCTTGCTCATACTGCTCCCAGGCTTGGGTATCAAAGGCAGGAAATCAGCTTCCTCTTTGTAGAACAAAGAAAGTCAGTTTAGTGAGTGAGTGAGAATGATATCCTGATGCAACCAAGACCATGTACAGTAGCTAACTAGCTTTGAGTGGGCAGACGCATATAACTGGGGTTTATTATCAGTAAAGAGAGATGATTGCTATAGCTGTGGTTGAGTGTGTGCATGTACCGTATGAGCGCTCTTCTCTGTATTTCTGAATCACCTCTACTGGTTTGAAGAGTAATAACGCCAATAAGTCTGAAGTCAATTTCTCTCCAGCAGGGAAAGAGGAAAGAAACATTTTTTTTTTTCTTTACAACTGAGTGAAATGAAAACCAGACAAGAGAAGAGCCTAGTGATTTCCCTAGTGATGTTTGCAACACTGCAACTGGTCTTGAGGCGAATAAGTTGTGTGTGTGTGTGTGTGGAAGAATACCTGTGTATGAGAGATAGAAGGAAGAGGAAACTCTCTCTCTCTCTGTGTATGTGTGTGAAAGCAGTATTGATGTGTGTTTGTGTAGATGTCATAGTTTGAGGGGAAGAATGAGGAAAGTTTAAGGAAACTAAAAAATGGGACAAATGACGACACTCACTTACAACTCAGGCTTCTATAGAGTACAGATACATCATTTCAACTGGGCCTGTGCTGACTAGGCCTACAACATGTGCTTTTTGACATTTTCAAATAGCATAAAGGAAGTCAAAGGGGGGTAAACTGTGTCTGACTGTCTTTAGGTTGGGTTTGGCTCATACATATTATACATACACATGTATTATACATGTTTAGCATCTTAGTCAATGTTCTCCAAAGTGAATTACAAAGGAGATACAAATACATAAAATTCCCCATAGGGTACAATCCAGTTCAAGACTTTGCTGTTGCCTCATAAAGAGAAGAGCCAATCCTTCCTGCAGTGGTTGCAAAAGATGAAAGCTGAGACACATACCCACAGAGGTCGCTTTGCTTTTTGGATTCTCGCCATTTAGTTTGAGCTGCCCGCAGTTTGATCCACATTGCAGAGCCTCAGTGAGCCAGTGGCTGGAGGGGGTGGCACAGACAGTCTGCCTGCCTCAGGGGCTGGCGGAAGGGACAGTGAAAAAATAAAGAACATGGCACGGGGCAGGACACAGTAGTGCATGTGGCATGGGCAACCTCGGCCGATGAGAGCACAGCAGGGAGGGGGAGAGTGGTGAGGACCAATTAGGATGACAAACGAGTGCATGTATGAGAGACTGAGCCAGGATGCTAAGAGGCTATAGCAGGAATAGCGTGGGGATTTTCTGTGTCTGAGAACGTAAGAATTTGTGTGGGAATGACAAATGACCTGTTGTACTGTGATTCAATCAAAAGTCAGGAGGACACTCTGTGGATTGTTTGCTTTATAAGTTGGCCATGTACAGACTTTTATGTGCATCATAGCAGCTAAAGGCTTTGTCCATGGTTCTGGCCAAATGTTGTTGATGCAGTATTTGAACTCAACAGGCAATCCCAGTAGACCCATCGATTCTGTGCTCCTGAAGTAATGTGTAGATTGGCTGGTGTTGTTTTATGGCTCAGTCCGAGCCACCTTGTTTATTTCGCGGGACTGTGTGCAAACACCAGCATTTTTATTTGAGCGCATGCTCAGTACAGACTGCTAGAGGACTGTGGGGAGTGATTCACTGGAGTCCAAAAAATCACATCAAGTGTGAAACGCATCAGAGTTTTTAAAAGTTTTAAATGACAAAGCTATTTTAAAATTCTGTTCAAAAAAAGAGTTTTTTCTTTTGTTAGGTATCACGAAAGTGTATTGTACTAGAATCAGACACTACGCCTTTTAATAAGTTGTTCTGGAAGGATATACCATGAAAAAACAAGGGTGTGTGGAAGTAGATATTCATGTCATGCAAAGGTATCACTGGAATAATAATAATCTTCTGGAAGGTCAGACATATCTACCTCATCAGCAATGTCCAGCTTAGCTTGCTTTGTGAGTGCTCTTTGAAATCACACTGATACTGACTCAGTCAGTCAGGCATACTATCACCTTCAGGATAACTGCCGATACCACAGGTGCTTTCACTTTGTATTTTCTTTCCGAAATGTCTTCCATTGTCATGGTGTTTTGAAAGCAATGATAGGTTGCAGAACAATTTTCATTAAAAAAGAACAACATAGCTCTGCGACAGCATGAAATCTTAGATGATCAGAGCTTTCAACTCATCATGCACGAATAAATCTTCCCTTTCACGAAATAACAAGATCTACAAAGTGGAGTCTGATAGGGCTCCATGGCCCAGAGGATGAGTAGTTTCCCTGCAGACTGCCTGTGTTAAATAGTAAAGTCCCTTCCTTTATCACCCCATCTATCTTTCCAATCATCTCATCACCTTGTTTGTCCTCTCTTCTCCACAAATGCAAGCTGTGGGAGTATTATACTCATCTGAATAATATATCTGCGTCCCAAAGAGGACCAAGAGGAAAAGGTATCATTCGGTGAGCTCTTTCACTGGTTAATAGGATGGGACACACTAATGTGAGTTTTGAAACAAGCCTATCATATGCACACAGTGACTCACTTTCTCATTTTCACCAAGAACAAAACAATGTTGTGAGACGTTTGCAACACTGCTGCAGCTTAAATGAAGAACTGCATCTCAAATACCATACATCTCTTCTTGAATTACATTAGTAGGTGCCAAACTGAAAGGCGTTGTATGGGGTGGAAATGAATTCTAACAGTGAATAGAGCTCTATAGCAACATCAAAGGTCATTGTCAGTATGTTCAAGGCCAGAGGTATTATGGACAGCAATTATGGTCAGTGCTCTTTTGGATTACCATTCATTGAAGACGCTCAACTATGCTCTCTTTTTATGGCGTTATGGTCTGTTTGTCCACTTTCAATGAAAGTGTGTTAGAAGGAGCCAAAGTCTGAGGCTAAGATATACTGTAGGTGAGAGGAACAGAGAGAGAGAGAGAAAGAGAGAGAGAGAGATGGATAGGATATGTGACCACAGATGTAACCATAAAGACACATAAAGACTGACACATTCGGGCACACATGACATAAAGAGAGAGACAGAGATGGAGATGCATTGAAGTAACCCCTGAAGTGTTTGAGAAACACAAAGTGGGAGAGGGACTGAGAGATACTGGAGGAGGTGGATGAGAGAGAGAGAGAGAGAGAAAAAAAAAAAGTGCCTGTGACACTGATACAATCCCTGACAGACACAGACAGAAGGAGATGGAGGGTGTGTGTGTGAGAGAGAGAGAGAGACAGACAGAGAGAGAGAGAGAGAAGGTGGGAAAAGCAAGGGGAAAGCAAAAAGAGTGGGTTAGCTGTATTGGATTGAAGAGCACGTCCTGCCTCATCGTACTCTTCTGCGTCATTAAGACAGGTTGGCCAAGACTGATGAGGTGTATGCATACGTACTCTCCCTTCCCCAACCCCCCCTCCTTGCGGAACACATAAAAGTCGACACAGATGAATGATTTATGCCCAAGGTGCCATGGTGGAGGGGAGAGGGGGTGGGTCGCAACACAGCAAAACAACGCGTTGAGACCCTAATGAGCGCGCTCCTGTTTGCTTAGCCATCCAGGACGACTCGGCCGCCTTGCCCCCATCCTCTCCTCCCCCACGCTGAAATATTGATCAGCTCGCAGCCTCACCACCCGCTGCTCTTTAAAAAGGGATCCACCTTGTCTGAGGGGATGTGTGTGTTTTGGGGGGGGGGGGGGGGGGGGGGGGTGTGGAATTATATTCTTTGCATTATATGGATATGAGCTATTGTATATGAGCTATTGTAAGAGAGGATCAACAAGAGAGAGAGGAAGATAGATAGAGAGGTAGAGAAAGGGAAGCACGTTCTTTTTAATTATGAAATGCTATGCAGTTTTAAACAGCCTTGCACAATTTAATCTTTTATTTGGCAATATAGACATTCAAATTTATGTTAAATCCATTAAACCTGATCATTATTTTTTTAAGAATTTCAACACGGTGCCCATAGTTGTATAATTGTTAACACTTTTTTGATAGCCATGGCAAATTTGTTTCAATTTTTAACTATTGGTTATTGGCAAATTGTATGAGTGATGTGATATGATCTCATGAATGGACTTCTAGTATAAGTATAAGTAAGTATAAGTATATATACTCTTTTGATCCCGTGAGGGAAATTTGGTCTCTGCATTTATCTCAATCCGTGAATTAGTGAAACACACTCAGCACACAGTAAACACACAGTGAGGTGAAGCACACACTAATCCTGACGCAGTGGGCTGCCTGCTACAGCGGCGCTCGGGGAGCAGTGAAGGGTTAGGTGCCTTGCTCAAGGACACTTCAGCCGTTCCTACTGGTCGGGGTTCGAACCGGTAACCCTCCGAAGCCCAAAGCCCTAAGTAGGTCACGGCTGCCTAGTACTGCAAGAATAGGCTGTATTTCACTGCATTCATTGTCAACTCTTATCTTAGAGTTTTCAATCTGTAATCCCAGTGAGCTCTGTGGTGTAGAGATACAGGCTGGCAACTGTAAACAAAGATGTACACTCTGCCCTTATTGTGTCAGTCTTCACAGCACATATGTTTAAACAGAAGATTTCCTTTCCACCTACACACTTCAATTCCATGATAGCTTCAGCGAAAGTTCTACTAGGAAGACTCGTAGTGTAGCTTACTCCTCCCATGCTTACACGGAGCCAATCTTAGCTTTGCCTACTTTCGGGAAAGCCCTGCAATCTGATCATTCAGTCATTCAATCAGCGCTAGCCTATAGGAATTCAGTGGGCTCTTTAAATATGTACCACCTAACACTGCTTCTGCTTCTCAGTACGCTGACTTTGACGTCCTAGCTCAGGCTTCCGCGTGGACCTGGGCTCTCTGCATTTTTACATTCGCCCCTTCTGCCCTCAGTGGCGTTACTTGTTACAATCCTACCGCGCTCGTTTGCTGCGCTGTTCAGACCTGTGCGTCCTTCAATCAGGGCCATGCATGTCGCTTCATCGCTAATCTCTGCATATCGGAGCCAGTCACGCTCACGATGTTGCAGCCTTCAATTCACGATAACCTACTGCCGGGTCGCCGTCCTCGCGCAACTCTGTTGCAGGCCCATGTCGTTTTCGGCAACAATTTCTCAAGCTTCAGCGTCTGGTTGGTAAGGTTATCGTGCTCTCTCTTCCCAAGCTCCTCGAGCTGGGCTACACTCTACCCACAGTCATGCAACCTGCTTGCCAACGATATTCGGCGGGCAGCAAACAAACTGACTTGTCTGACACGGTTTAACTTTCACTTAAGCCTCCTTACATAATTCCTGCTGATTTTATAATCCTTGCGATTTGTGCTGTAAATTGCTGGCCTGCACCACGCTGCCGTTGAACCCAACCCTGTATTAAGACTTGTTTAATTGATGTTCTACACTCACTGTGGTTATCTCGATGTCTACCTTGGTTGAGCGTCGTCAAACCAGTTGTCTTTTTGTGTAGCCTCTTAATTTGCCTCGCTGCTCGTTGGGCTGCATAGGCTTTAGGCTAGGCTACTCGTCTGCTGGACCTTCGGTTCAGGTATCACTCCTTGTGCATGGCTGCGGGAAGCCAGTTCATCGTTGCGTTCGTTTAATCATCAGGGATTGCGTCCTATACCTCCTGGTAGGAAGTCTACACGGCCTTCCTCGGGTGATTCTCTGCATGCACTTGCCGTTGCTCAAACTACTCTCAGCTACCGCTGATCTGTCATGTCCCAGGTATGCCGTGACGTCCCCGGCGTTCTCGGCTATCTGGGTTCTCAATTTTGGGGGGTTTTACACTAACCTGACCCTAGCCAGATGAATGTCGCTCCGCCTAGCTTCACTCACATCTATCTGGGACATCTTCCATTTAGAGTGATTTCTCCAACCAACTTTATGGTTTAGCCAATCAGGACGCAGGGCGGGAGTTTCATAGATGTGACAGCGTAGAAGCGACTGTGAGTCTGTTATTAGCGTCACGGGTTGGCTTCGATGTGAGTGGTTGAAGTAGCACGTCAATAGATGACGGACAAGTGGCTTATTCAATCATATGCACGGATTTTTTGATTAGGCCCAGCCTTCTGAAGCAACACTTCAATGGATCGGTTCCAGATGGATGAGTGGAGCTAGGCGGAGCGAAATTCATCTGGCTATTGCCAGGTTAGTCTTACACCAAAGCTCGAACCAAAATGACGGCACGCTGGCCCATGGTCATCAATTGCCAGTATGTCACACAAGCTATTATCTAGGCAATAATAGGTGTTTTCTTTTCAATGCCCGTATTATGTCAGTGTTCATGAGCTGACACCACAGTGTGGGCTCATGCCCACATGGTTGAGCTTTTAATTAAGAAGCTGTGTCATTTGTGTATGTAACATATCCTTCTAGCGTCTTTTGTATGTGTAAAATGTCTTTTCTGATTCCGTATCGTGTATTGGGTTCCTAGGAATTCTATGGCAGGCCTCACTTTGCTCACTGCCCACCAGTGGGTCGCTTCAGCACTCCATATATTGGTGTTAATGGTTACCGGCTGTTCATGATTGTCGGCAATTTTACATTTCGCTAGTTGTGGTTTAAGTGGTGGCCTATGCTGGAAGTTCGTTGATCACGACTACCAACGTAGCCGTTGGCTGGTTGTTTTACCGATTACGATGCTACATGTCGCCTGTCTAACCACTCCTTCCTTCTCGCAGGTCAAACAGAGCGGTCCATCATCACTGGCAGACTCAAGTCTCCTTCAGGCCAACGCCGCGCCCTTCATGCACTCTCTTTAGACACAACGGGTCTCTGCGTGTCCGTGTGATTTCAGCCCATCTAGTCACGCCATCAGTCACATTGATTGCTGACTCGAATTGCCGTTTTAGCAGGATCCTCTGCAAATAATGTGTACTCTAATTTCCATTCTCCTATTTTGCCTTGGCTGTTTTGTTTTTGGCAGATATGCTCACCCGAAGTGATCGCGCCAGGGACTTCCTTTTACATTCTCCTCCCAATCTTTAATTTGCTAACCCCTGCAGGTGCATCATGCCTCCCCTCTTCCGTTGAGGGGATGCAGTTCGTCAATGGAGAAGCAGTTCCACATATCACACTAACATCTACTTTCTTACAGGGATGGCAGTGCCGGTTCACGGAATCACGCAATCGTGTGGATCATGTTTCCAGTTCATACTGGAGGGGGGTCATCCCTCCGTCTTCACAAATCTCCCGAAGGCCAGCGCTTTCGAGGATATCTCCTCTTGTAGCACGGCTTAAAACTAGCCTTCCTAATCCCAGCACTTATCACCTGTCTAGAACTGACTCTTGACTGTGTAAAACCGGCACTCACTGATGCACTTTTCGTTATTGTGCTCTACCTTCTAAATTGTTTTTAATTGCACTGGCATTGTGGGAGAATTGTTTTAGCTTTAACCTGTTTGCCGTCACGTTGGTCTAGGTTGCCCTAGACGCTGGTTGCCCAGCTCACTGTCCAGGTTGCCTTGGACGCCGGTTGCCCGGCTCATGACGCTCGTCTAGGTTGCCCTAGACGCTGGTTGCCCAGCTCATGGTTCAGGATACCGCTACACGGTCAATGTTAACTGCCTGATTCCGGACTTCGACGCAATTGGATGACACTACGTCTGTCATCTGTTTAGATCGCCTCTGGCCCGCTATATCAGCTACACAGATATTGGTTCCCCGCGATGCAAGGGGCGTGGCATCATACTCCTTGCCAGACTCGAGTCTCTCCCTGAGCAAACGCTTCCGTGAGAACTCTGGATTCCCAGGGTACATTGTCAGTCGCTTTGATTAAAAATGTCCTGGCCACATGGAATGTCACGTGAATGCTCCACTCACTCAGGGGCCAGTGCTTGGCGCATGACTAATATAATTTCTGCATCCAGTTGGGCGATATGTATTGCTTATTCTCTCCTCATTGCTACCTTTACTCATTGTCTCTCCAGCAGCCAGTTCTAAACTGTACTATCCTGCCACAGTGGTGCAGCTGGTATAGCGAGCTCGCGTTAAGTCATTCTCAGAGCTCCTCTGCACTCTGAGATGCATAAGCACCGTGGTGGTACCCCAGCACTCATCTGTTGTCTCTTCATATTTCAGTTACATATGTTTCTTCCTCCTGTCACATACAGGCATGAATTGTCCTGAAGTCCTTTGTCTACGTCGCAAGGTCATGCTTCTCTCGCATTACTGATGCTGCTCATCTTATTTTGGGGGGCTTTCCAAGAGCAGGTGCTAAGGTGTAGCTCACACGCATCTATCTTGGCCTTGGGTCTGTAGCTCAATGCATTCATCTCACTCTAGCCGCTGCAGGTGAGCTATCGAACCAGAACACACATCTGGCTTCACAAGCACTACAAAACTAGTCATAATGCTTATCTATCCTAAATATTAAACCACATGACTTCGATGCGAATATACTCAAGCACCCATATCAACTAACTCATTGCGCTGGTCCCAAGCATCTGCAACCACAAGCTCTATTCCCCTGCATTGATCCTGAGTAAATCATGTTTAACCTTTTAACCCTAACCATGTTTTGCTTCCCTGGTCCCCGTTCACTACCTTAAACTACGGCTCACACTTTACCTGATTTTCAGCAGCCATCTAGCTAACGTGCTGCTTAAATGTAACCTCTCTTCAAAGAGGTTCACTTCTCACTCATTCCGCATCGGCGCAGCCAAGACTGCCGGCCAAAAAGGGCTATCCACGTCATCCATCAGGATGCATCAAACTAACTCCTCTTGACATTTTCGATGCTCAGAAGTTGCTCTCCCATGTTAACTCGGGTACCTCATTTTACCTTCACAAATCCTGGTGGCGGTGGTTAAATTCTGGCATTCGCCTTGCACTAATCGCTGAAACATATTGGGGCCCTGCATGCCGGTAGCTTGTGGTGATTTAGTCTCAGCCATGCCCTTTTCACTGGTTGCCCAGCTCGTTCGACGCTGATGGTTCAGGTCACTTCTCGCCGGTCGCCCAGCTTGTGATGCACGTCTAGGTTGCCCTAGACACTGGTTGCCCAGTTTGGTCCAGGTTGCCCTGGATGCCGGTCGCCCGGCCATCACATCGGTCTAGGTTGCCCTAGACGCTGGTTGACCAGCTCATGGTTCAGGTCGCACCGTACGCCGGTTGCCCGGCTCGTGTCGCTCGTCTAGGTTGCCCTAGACGCTGGTTGCCCAGTTCGGTCCAGGTTGCCCTGGATGCCGGTCGCCCGGCCGTCACGTTGGTCTAGGTTGCCCTAGACGCTGGTTGCCCAGCTAATGGTCCAGGTTGGCTTGGACGCCGGTAGCCCGGCACGTCTCGTGGTCTAGGTTGCCCTAGACGCTGGTTGCCCAGTTCGCATAAGCACTAAAGTCCAGGTTGCTCTGGATGCCGGTGGCCTGGCTCGTCACGATGTACTAGCTTGCTAGTCACTGGGCGCCCAGATCGTGAAGTGTTTATGGTCCAGGTTGCCCTGGACGCCGGTTGCCCGGCCGCCGCATTGGTCTAGGTTGCCCAGCTCGTCAAGCTTCTAAATCCCACTAAAGCGAAAGGATGCTGCGGGCCCCACTACAACCCTAGGTTATGGTTAACACCTAGCTACTTTAAAAATTCTGTCGGCGTCCTGGCACAACGTCTTCACCCCGGCCCAGTCATGCTGTTTAATTCATCTTGTATGTATACTAATGTCTCTGCTCCTCTCAGAACCAGATTACTGAGTCACCGCCCTGGCGGGCATCACTCATCCTTTTTGGGGGTAGGCTCCCCGCCCCTGCATTCATCCATCGGCAGGAGACGAGATCCGCTCATCACTGCACGGATCCGAGACGGGGCCTACGCCAAAGACTGTTACCTATTCAGGACTCTATCATGCTTGCATCCAAGCCGTTCCTTTACTAATTAAATTGTTAACTGATTCTATTCTGTCTACTGAGTCTTTCTGGTAGAAATGATAGCTTCAGCGAAAGTTCTACTAGGAAGACTCGTAGTGTAGCTTACTCCTCCCATGCTTCCACACGGAGCCAATCTTAGCTTTGCCTACTTTCGGGAAAGCCCTGCAATCTGATCATTCACTCATTCAATTAGCGCTAGCCTATAGGAATTCAGTGGGCTCTTTAAATATGTACCACCTAACACTGCTTCTGCTTCTCAGTACGCTGACTTTGACGTCCCCTCCACCTCCCCTCCAGCCACCTCTGCCAGCAGTCCACGTCCATCGGGCACGGTCTGCCTACCACATCTTCCTTCAGCCACCGCCACCAGTTGGTCCCTGTCTCGTCGTGGGGGGTAGGCTCCCCGCCCCTGCCTTCATCCATCGGCAGGAGACGAGATCCGCTCATTGCTGGACGGATCCAAGACGGGGCCTACGCCAAAGACTGTTACCTATTCAGGACTCGATCATGCTTGCATCCAAGCCGTTCCTTTACTAATTAAATTGTTAACTGATTCTATTCTGTCTACTGAGTCTTTCTGGTAGAACAAAAGTTATGTCCTGAAACTATACTTTTCCCTTTAGTTGTGTAGGCTACTTGATGAGGATCTTATATGCATTCGATGTTATTCCTTAAGATGTTCAGCCATTTTAACCAGTCATTACTGAACTGAAACTTAGCAAATGACTTAAGCATTAGTAAACATGTTTATAGCATATGTTATCATGGGTGAAGGTGCTCCATTCACACTGAATGGAGAGCGAGAAACCCCACTGCATCACCTGCATGTGGAAATAGGCACAGTTGCAGTCCTGAGAGAAGGCAAGGGGAGTCCGTGACTCCGGCCAAGCCCCCGTCCCCTATTTCCCCCTATGTGTTCTTCATGTTGTGACAGCCCATCATAATGTTGACACTGTGGTGTTCTTACTGGGGGGAAAAAAGTAATGTGAAGTTTTCTGGCATTCAGAGGAGCAGGGTTGTTGAAAGATTCATGCTAGCCCTATTCAACAGGCGTCTCCATGGTAACCCAACATTTTTCGAGTAGAGACTGAAGGCCAGTATGCGCTGCCTGTCTGGCTCATGCAGACTTTGATCTCTTTCGCTTTCCCTCGGTCTCTAACTCTCTCCCTCCTCTCTCTCTCTCGATGCTCCTTGTCCTGGCCCATTTTTTTCCCTTGTTTTTCATCCCTCATTCTCTTATCTGTCCACCATTCACCATTCTAATTCTCAAATGCTTGTGTAAAATAAAGCCTGGATGAATTAAATGAAAAGGCAGTGAAACAGTTTGTCTAGAGGGAATTGCATCATTCCCCAGTGACACATGCTACCCTATATAGTTGTGTGCTTGAACACTGACTCATAGCTCAATATCGAGCCTTACAACAGAGCACGAGCACACACATTATTTACACGAGGCATCCAAATGCGAGAGCACCAATGGGCAAAATTGCCAGCAACCCAGCAGGGCTTACTTGTGAATGCTAGCTGAGCCTCTAACCAAGCCTCTCCTAAGTTCAATCAAACACAGGAAAAACACTGTGTCCTCCGGGGAGAGCAAATGTCCCACGCAGATGAGAGCCGTTAGGGCTGCCCGCTGCCCTAATCCAAAGCCTTTCCACTCAGCACCTGTGCTCTGGCGCGTGCTAATCTGGCCCTGCTGTGGTAGTCCGGACTATCAGTGTCAGGATTAAGAGATCAGCGGGGAGGTGGAGCATCATGGGTGTGCGTATGTATGAGTGTCTTTGTGTGTTTGTCCTGCAACATAAAGGCATAGTTGACATGGGACCAGTTGACATAAGAAGTGTGAAAATGGGTCGACTGGTACGTCAGCTAATAGCTCTATCACTTTCACCAAACTACACTGGTCCCTACAACTTATTTAAGGATGATCCACTTTCTAATGGTATTGAACTACAACATTTGTGTCACATGATGATGGGAAAACTGTGTGAATCTACATTATGAATGCATTCATTGACCTTTAAAGAACCATAGTGTGGCCAGACTTGAGGTGAGGAAATATATGTGGCCAGTACTTCAGCTATTTGAGCATGTCAAGTTTTTATTATTTTAGCTATTTGAGCAGATCAGCTTTCTAAAATATTGGGTTAAAAGAGGAGAAATGTTCCTGCAGTCTGAGACACAAACATGCATTCTTCTGCTTCTCTAGACCATAGGCGCTAGGAGGAGAGAGCTCAACACTCTGGCATAATGCTGCATTTAAATGTGTATCTAAAGGTAGCATTGTTTTCATTTTATAAATACATTCATCAGATCCACCCTCAAAGATTGGACAATTTATTTGCTGGTGAAATTGAGTGTAATGGTTGAAACTCTATTACCTTTTCACAGACAGGGGGCTATAAGGACCAGTCACAAAGTTTAAGTAAAGGCAATGGTCTCTAAAATGGGAAGCAGTTTTCATTGGTGATTTGTGAGCAGGGAGATCTACTATTTGTTCTACTATTTATGCATTCAATTCAGTTGTTGTTAGGTCACCCATTATAGTATGCACATTGACTGCCTCCTTGTGGTTATGTTCTATAGTGCAGTCTGGGAAAGTTAATCATTCACAATGCAGGAAAAATAGCCTTGCAGTTCCAATTATTGTCCTGACATATACAGCCCATTGATTTTGACTGAAAGGATGCAAAAGAATCAGATTCTCTTCAGTGAAAATCTGAATTCATGTTTCCCCTCATTTTCATCTTTTCAACAAAGTGTTCACAGCAGACAGGCTGCTAATCGAATCCTGTTCACTTTATGCTGGGTGTGTATAATAAGTGTGTGTAGAACAAAAGTCGCCACTATAAAATGACATCCTCAGTAGTTCACAGACAGCTGGGGCCCAAAAGGTGATGGACACCTTTCAGACACAGCAGCACTCCTCAGAACTTATTAACTAGCAGCACACCAAAATCATTGGAGTTGCTGTCTATGGATTTAAATGACCATTTGCATTGAACTGTATAATACAACAGCATAGAACTGAAACACTGGAGTGGCACCATACATGCATATCTATCTAGTTATTTATGCAACAGTTATGTCCATGTAATGCAGCAATATTCTCACAGTCCCTTTAAGTAGTGCCTATGACTGATAATATTGTGAACGCTACATTAAAACAATGGACTTTTCTCTCATAATGTAATTGACTATTGTTATTGGTTGTATTGAGCATCAACATTCAATTTGTGTTTATTGAACTGTTAAACATGAAAGACCCTATGCATTAGGTGAAAATGTTTTGTGGTATAACAGGAAATGTTTTGTTTTCTGTTTTGTTTAGTGTATTCCGTTTTGTTTTGTTTGTGTAACCTAAAATAAACTTTTTGTATTGGAACAATGTTGTCCTGGTAACAACCTCTGCCGCTCAACAACTCAACAACATTTGGTGGCAGTTTGGTTTTGCAACATCATGCTGGTGCAGCAAGTGGCACTGCAAAAACAAATTTCTAAAGTCCTTCAGCATCAATTCACTCTTCTTCAAGAAGTGACTTGGGACAGACAGGAGAAAGTATCGGCAGCCAAAATGTTGG
This sequence comes from Alosa sapidissima, assembly GCF_018492685.1. Taxonomy (NCBI): domain Eukaryota; kingdom Metazoa; phylum Chordata; class Actinopteri; order Clupeiformes; family Clupeidae; genus Alosa; species Alosa sapidissima. The sequence goes on from NC_055959.1 coordinate 24,876,413, forward strand.
CCGTGTCTACTCATGTGTCTACTATAACTATTCCCTCAGCAAGGCATGGCCTCCTAACCTGACTCTCACCAGATGAATTTTGTTCCGCCTAGCTCCACTCATCCATCTGGGACCAATCCATTGTAGTGTTGCTTCAGAAGGCTGGGCCTAATCAAAAAATGCTTGCATATGATTGAATAAGCCACTTGTCCGTCATCTATTGACGTGCTACTTCAACCACTCACATCGAAGCCAACCCGTGACGCTGATAACTGTCTCACAGTCGCTTCTACGCTATGTCACATCTATGAAACTCCCGCCCTGCGTCCTGATTGGCTCTACCATACAATCTCGTGCTGAAATCACTCTCAATGGAAGAGGTCCCAGATCGATATGAGTAAAGCTAGGCGGAGCTAAGGAACGAAATTCATCTGGCGAGAGTCAGGTTAATGGCCTCCTGGACCAGATGACAGCTCCAAGGATTCCAACTCCAGCAGAGATGGCAGCAGCAGAGGCAGCTTCTGGTTATGGTCTTGTGATGGTACCAAGGGCGGCACCAGCACAAGAAACTATACCAGCGGTGAGTGTCCCCAGTTATGATAACACTGGCAGCAATGTCATCGACCACAGCACCAACAGCTCCAGGAGGGGTTTGAGGGGTGCCAGCAGCTGCCTGAGCTCCAGGAGGATGTTCAGGGCCAGGTGGAGGGACTGCTAAGGTGACCCAGTGGGGGGCATCCTTTCTTCCCATGACACACTTTCAAAATGGCATGGCAACCTCCTTCGGTGTTAAACCCTGTGGCTGTGGGCTAACATCAAATGTTTTGAGTCTTTGAGGGAATAGCTAGCGCAAGTGGGTGCCCTGGATCAGAGTGGGCAGCGCTCTTAATGTCATTGCATATAAGCTAAGGCCAAAGCTGGACACGTTATGGTTTTGGTTTGTTATCCCCTTTTTAGATGATGCAAACTGGGCGACAGTCTAAAAGCTGAATTTTTCTGACCTGAATTTTTCTACCGGAATTTTGGCAGTCTGGATTTGTGATGTTGAAAAATAGTGGATTGAATTTTACCTTACCTACCAAATAAAAGAGATGAAATTTCAGTAGCACTTTCTATGAAACCAGTATTCAAAACATTACAAATACATTCATAAAGGGTTATAAACCATTATAAAGCCTCATAGTTATTGACATTAGCTGTAATTATTTATACAACACACGACTGCGTTCATAAATGTTACGGCCAGCTCGTTCCCAGACCGAAACATAAAGAGGGACACGGACAACAAGGTTCCAACCAAATATATTAATTTATTAAAGTAAAGCACAAGGTTACCAATAGCAAAATGTCTAGGGAAAATGAATGGGAGTGGTGGCGTGTGTGTATGGATGTACAGTATGGATGCAAAGAGTCAGTATGTGAGAAGCTAGTGAAGTAGGCCTAAAGACAAAGAAAGAGAAAGAGAGGTAGAGTTAGAACACTGACAGGAGAAGGTCTGAAGGGGCACAGGGTCGTAACATAAAGCATTATGATGTTACAGCTTGAAGGGCCAAAAAGCATTATAAAGCTTCTTTGACCTCTTGATAATGTCAATGATGACATCTTTGTTATGAAGCTTTATATAGCAGATTCTGTAAATTCACCAAATACTACAGTATATGGTTTCATGCAAACTTTCATAATGATACTGTAGATGTGCCTAGTTCATATTTCCCTGAATAGTCATTGTATTGCCCATAACAACTAATCAAGAGTTACAAGCCCCCAGTGCATACTCTAGATCAATGGTTCTTAAACTTTTTGTTTGGTGATCCCCCGCCCCCCCAAAAAGTCTCGCAACCCCCTTCTCTCCAACTGGCAAAAATTAGTTTCACTTTGGAAAATGTTGCGAAATGGGCATCGGTAGCAGACACAGAAAATGTGTTCTCTCATAGTTAGACTAGACATCAGCCTGGCATCCCAGACCACATGTCATACTATGAACACTTTAATAACATTTACTTACCCATAACTGATTGTTTTATATTTCCATAGATCCATAAAAGGTGCACAGAACAGTCTCACAGCAATCTGCAAACAACTAACTTTTCTCCTCACCTTGAAAAAAAAAACATGTTTATGAATTCAGTGTATCATTCTTTGCAGTAGGGTATTGTTTTGTGTTTTATGTTACACTGTAGCTCTTTCAGTCAGGGTCTATGCTTTTTCAGTTGCACTAAACCAAGGCCAAGCCATGATTAAAAATGAAAAGTGAAAAAAAAAACATCAGCACAACGCCAATGTGCAGTTGTGCTCTCTCTGTAGTTCCTTTGAGTATCCTGCCATGGTGACTTATTGGAGAAAAGCAAGACGAAATGATGAAATGAAAAATTTAAAGCCCAAGTACTGTTGCAAACAATGTCATCAGTTGTCTTCAAGAGAGTAAAAGCACACACACACATTCTGTCATTCTCTATCTCTCTCACACACTCACACACACACACATAGACCCTCTCTCTCTCCATCTAGCAGTGAGGGGCATCATCCTCTCCCAGCTAGTCACTAATGAGGGAGGACATTTTCACTCCATCATAATTGGCCTGTAACTGTGGAGGAGAATATTAATGCAAACACTCGAGGAAATGGGCTTTTAAATGGGCAACCTACAGCCCTCCCTGCCTCCACCCCTCCTCTGCTACAGCCCCCCAGGTACCCCACCATCTGGCCCACACCAACAGGGTCTCAGTGTGAGTCGTCTCAATCCGGGGGGTGGGGGGGGTGTCTCGCCAATGAATCGCTGTCATGTTTGCTTCATGGTGGACACGTCATAAGCAACAGTGACAATTTGTTTTACAGAGCTCATTCCATGCTTGGCTGGCCTGTTTGATGGTCTCATGCTAATATCAGGGCTCCGAGAGCTGTTGAGGTGTGTAGAGGGTCCTGGGAGGAGCACGAACAGGGGGGTGGGGGTGGTGGGTTGTGATGGAAGGGTATGTGTGTTAGTCCTGGATCTTTCCTCTGCAGGAGCATGTAGACTGCAGAAAAAGTTTGTCATGGGCAACTGCTGTAAGAGCAAAACATGATTCAGTTACGTGTCTAATTGAGTGGTTGGACAGAAGTTGACTTGTGTGCAATGTATTGAAGAGTTACATCAGTCCTGCCCACCAGCAGGAGTGAATGAAATTGGCATGCTTATATATTACAGCATTACACTGACATGTAATGAAAGACTGCATCCAGGCTTCTGTGTGTGAGCTTCTCATGAGACCTTTGGGTGAGTAAACCTGAAATCCCAGATGAGCAGCTCCCTGGCCTGGATCAGTGCCACACGTCCCATCCCATTACAGTGATGGGCTGCCATGGTCTGTTTCTGAGAAAGACAGTCGCACAGAAACTTCACTTTTGTGTGGAAGTCTGTGTGTGTGTGCAGTGGCGCCGCCAGTCGTAATCGAGTACGCACTGTGCATACAATTTTTCAGCGCTTTATTCATGAAATCATTAAATATTACAACAATAGAAATAGCTTGTGTACTGTTTTAATTGAAACATGCTTCGGGCACAAATGATGTTTAGGGCAAAGAGAATGGACATCTCAACATAAGGATACATTAGAAGATGATTGGTGTAAACTTTGTCACGACATGATAAGCAGTTCTGGCGCTTAAAAACGTAACGTTCCATTCAGTCATAAATCATTCAAGCGTAGTGCTCGTCATGAAAAGAAAACAGCAGCTTAATATTTTTCAGATGTTTAACAGTAATAGAAGCACTGTTCTTAGCAGTTATGCCGAAGGCAGTGAGATTAGGCATTGCATCCTACAGTCACGCTGTTTGGAACATCAGCTCGGGTTTCAAGATTGATAAGATTCAGTTAATGCAGAGTAGCCTCATCTCAAAGTTTGGAACAACCAAACAGCAGTGTAAGCAAATCATTGTTGTTAGGTTACCATAGCTGTCTTTTCTCTAGGCCTATCGCAAATTGCGACATAAGCTCATTGGTTTCTTTTTTCTTTTCTTTCCCTTGTTCGCGTGTTGGGTAGTGAAGCGATAATGCATTTAAAGCAATGTTCACGTCATGTGAGCCAGAGCCGATATAGCCAGAGCTGCTTGCTCTGTAAAGGTATTAGGTATTTCTGTCCCACCCAAATTGCGTTAAAATTGTGTGTTTAGCAGACAAAATTTCCCTCATCCCATAACTTTTAAAAAGCTTGAAACACCTCTATGTGTAGGGTAGCCACCGTTCTTTCTTTTTTTTTTGTGGGGGGGGGGGGGGGGGGGGTGTTGATTAGCGCCCTGGGCCATGGTGCGTACTATGGAATACAACCCTAGCGGCGCCCCTGTGTGCAGTGTGTGTGTGTGTGTGTAAAGCCTGTGGACATAAATGATCCAAATTCCAAGTATTCCATTTAGTAGAAGGTATGTTAAATGTATGTTCTCATGCTCCAAAAAAACAAACATTTCTCATTTGGTTGAATTTAACTGCATGTACAATCAGCCAGCTTCTAGAAAGGGACCAGCAAACCAGCTAAAATCATGAAGTTAACTTTTGTCAGTTTGAAACATTTGAAAGTGAGACATCACAGAGAGAGAGAGAGAGAGAGAGAGAGAGAGAGAGAGAGAGAGAGAGAGAGAGAGAGAGAGAGATGGGGGGCGGCTTTTTCAGTCTTTATCATCTGAGTTCACATGCCTTTGGGCCAGGTGCATAATTCACAACCTTTGAAGTTACTAAAAACTCTAGAGTATTTTTAATTGGCTAAAGCCTGTGGCCTAAATCTTCAGGTGATAGCCCTTTTAAAATGTAGCAACTGTCAGCTTCCTGGGAAATGCCTTTGGCAAACACAAGCCATTAATTCACGAGATTCTTTTAAAAGCAGAAAAAAATAACTGGGCAGCTTAACTACATTTCCTTAAAATGTATTACCTTATCTAAAACAGTAATATGGTATAAATATTGAAAAGACTGTTTGATTGCACAAGTGAAATTGATTTTACTTTGCACTTTGACATGTGGAGGAATTCAATGTCCGTTTACATAAAAATGTCATTCTCTGAGGTGAAAGATGCATTTGTTTATTCTCTGACTATTTCCTTTGGCGATCCCCAAAGACAATCCCCCATTCAGAGAGCATGAGTCCACCTGTCTGTCATTGCTGTGGTGAGATTTGTCCTCATATATTTATATTTTTGTTTGTTTAATGATTTCTCAGTTGCCCTGCAAGTAGCTGTTCGGTGCCGGGAAGCCGTGCCCAGCGGAAAGGTCATTCCATCTGCATAATTTCTTATTAATGTTAATGCGAAGAGTGATTGGATTCTGCCCTGTGGTCAGTCAAGCGAAGATAGTTCTTATTTCATGCACTCCTAAATGAATTTCTCTCAGAGGACATTTGGGTGTCTTTGTGACGCTCTCTCACGCTCTTTGTGAGCGTGTGTGTGTATGTGCGCTTGTGTGTGGAATTTTGAATCATTCACTTCCTCTGCATGGTGGTGATTTTATCAGTTGGCCTTTGTGTGCATAAATGTGTCTGTATATTGCGTATATGCATGTGTATATTTTTTGGCAATAATGTATATTTCCCATTTGTGGCATCATCTACTGTTTGTAACATGAGAAATTTCACATAGAGCATATGAAACAAATATATTTCCCACATATTGTTTTATCCATATGACACAGGAGAAACAAACATACGATATGCCATAATGCCCCTTCATATGTAAGTTGCTTGGAGTGAAAAGATGTGTAGGGAAAGATCTTTCAATTATCAAGCTCAATAGGCAACCTGAAAACATCTCTCTAAGTGCACCTGGTACCAGCCTCCCTAAAACAGATTCATTATGCTGTGTGGCCCACGACTGTCTGAAAATGAATAGGGCTGGAGGTGTGCAGATTGGATTGACTAACCAATTTGTCTAGACAGTTATAGTCACATTACCATATAGCATGAGAGCTTTAAGACCCACATCTGTCCATGACCTGCCCTCTGGAGCATCTGATCAGGCAGGCTGCTCCTAGAATTGGATCATACCATTTCTAACAACAGGGGTAACACAGGTGAGCTAACAATAAGTGAGCTACAATAGCTATGAAAACACAGTCCAAATATCTGGTGGGTAGCCTATTCCAAGTATGTTATTTAGTGACAAAAATGGTAAACCTCCCACAACAAGAGCCCTATGGCATTGTTTTGTTAGGAGAATGAAGCCAGCTCTTCTATTAGGAAGTTTACCCCTTACTCGGAGTTAACTTACCCAGGTTTGTCACTAAAACTAATACTTGGAATACCCCCATGGATAATTGCAGGGAAATATTTTAAACATATTACTTTAAGAAGGCATAGCCTACATTAATTTAACAGTCTACGAATATTAATTATCGCAAAACAAAGGTTCACTTCCGGTGAACGCGGAAGTCATAGCGTTGATAAATCCGGAATTCGGCACAGTCTTTTACACAAACCACGAGATGCGCAACGCTGGTGAGACAAACATTTATGCAATATTACTTTCTGTTGTAGGATTGTAGCTTACAGTAAACACAACATTGATGTGACGATACATGTTTGACGAGTACTTATTTTAACGGAAATTAACATGAATGGAAATTAATTATTTTAAGCGGCAAAGCTTTGTAATGGTTACTAGTAACGTTAGCCTAGTAGCTAGCTAGCGCTAGGCAAATTCACCGTTGTGTATAATGTTTTCAGACGTCGAATAAACAGCAACGGGAATGACAGAAATGGCATGATGAATTACATGGTTAATAACACATTATCAAACTGCATAAATGCATCCGAAGACAGACATGAAACACACATAAGCAGACGTTTGCGCTCAGTCTCTGTTTGTCAATGTAGCAGCTAAGCAGCGTGTTGCTGCGGGGGTGATGGCTATGCGCCCCGCCGCACAGACTAAAAGTTAAGACCATTAGCTTGAGTCCTGTTATGGTGGGCTTGGCCTTAGTACCTTAATACCTTAGTGCCTTATCATTCAAGGTGTTTGCTGGTTCTTCCTTCAGTGGATGTAGCACTCGCATTTTATTTCCGGTATCTGGGTCTAAATGTGCAGGCCTTGGTTTCCATTCTTTCACACAAACATACGGGCATTTGTGGGCGTTTGAAAGCGTTTTTGGGCGGTATGCTGTTGGAGGTGCACACAAACGCTGCATCGCCATTGAGATTACATAGTAAGGAGCTGGCTCAAGGGTTATACAAGTATTTTCCTGTTTAGTTGTACAATGAAAGCACCGTTTTTATAGCCATTCATGTTTGTTCACTTCTAGCCCCTTGGCTAGCAATTTGGCCTGTTTCGAAGTTAACTGATTGACAACCAAAAATTGCGCCTCCAAGTGGTCTGTGACGTATAACCGGAGCACTCGATGCTTAACGTGTTTTTATTTGTGCGCATGGGCGTCGATACGTTGGTCAGTTTGCACAAATAAAAACACGTTAAGCATTGAGTGCTCCGGTCCTGCGCCTTGGCTCCTGTTAGACCTTGGATCTCCCTTTTTGACTTCTGCGTCCTGTTCCGTGAGCACCAATCAGGCTGAAGCGCAAGTGACCCCCTTCTACTGGTCTGTGACGTATGTTTGTGTGAAATAATTTATGCATCTTTGCCTTTGGCATTGTGAAGTTGCTCTTCCAGCCCCTTTAAACAAGCAGAACTTGCCAAATCATGAATCCCTTTTTTCTTTTGACAGCTTCAACAATATGTATGATTTGAAACCAAACCAGAAGTGCATGTTATGGGGCTTTCGGCCCCACCCCGGTACATGTGAATTGTTTTAACTTTATGCAAAATGGGGCCAGATTGTGAAAGTGATGAGCAAGAAAGTTGTGTCTAACACTTTGTTGGTGTTTTGTTGTCAGAGTCCAACATGCACAGAGATTGCCCTCTGGACTGCAAGGTATACGTGGGGAACCTGGGGAACAATGCCAATAAGGCAGAGCTGGAAAAGGCCTTTAGCTACTATGGCCCCCTCCGCAGTGTCTGGGTGGCAAGGAACCCCCCAGGGTTTGCCTTCGTGGAATTTGAAGACCCCAGAGATGCAACAGATGCTGTGAGGGAACGTGATGGAAGGTAAAGTTCAGATGAGAAATATAAAACCGTAACAGAGACCGAGGATATGAGTTGAGGTTGTTTTTTTTTTATTTATTGATTTTGTAATTATTATTTTTTGATGCACCGTACCAGTTTACATTTTTGCCTGATGACTGGTTTTATAATATGGCTATTAAGTCACTTTTTAGCCAGTTTAGACAATTTGTACAGTAATTTGGTAATGGTGATTATATTAATGTAGGCTATTTGCAGGACATTGTGCGGCTGTCGAGTGAGGGTGGAGCTGTCCAGTGGTGAGAAGCGCTCCCGCACTAGGGGCCCTCCACCGTTTGAGAGTCGCCGCCCACGTGATGACTACCGCCGGCGGAGCCCGCCACCTCAGCGCAGGTAACCGCACCTTGTCAGCCCCCTCACCTGACTTCAATCTCAGTGTTGGATTGAACTATGGCTCGAGTTATGGATTATGAATTTTGTGCTGCCATCACAGCCAATTAAACTTTAGACAGTTGCAACAACTTCAAAGATCACTGGACCAAATGCTTCAGACATGAAAGAAATAAGCAGTTTATCAACAAGGCAATCACAATTTTAGAACTGTTACATTCATGGCGCTTATGCTACTGTTACAACGGTAGGCTACCGCACGTTTTAATGGCTGTGTCAGGTTGTAACAAAGGTAGGTCCTAGGCTAGCCTAGGCCTACATGTCGCTGTTAAGTGAAATTCTTAACAAAGTAGAACATATTTTTTTTATTCTGTTTTAACTTTCATGGAGTAAACATGTACGATTCTTTCCTTTACAGCTTTTAAGTCTAATGTCTTTGTGTAAATTGAGTTTGAACGGAGAGAATAGAAAGGTGTTACGATTGTGCCAGTTCTCCCCTACTCGCATAGTAAACAAATGGAAGGTTGGAACATTGCGCTCCCCAACACAAACGCGAAAGGTCGGGTTTGCTTCATCTTTTGATAAGGTTTGAAAACCTTGAATCAATGCCATAAGATTGTTCACCACATTACACATCACAACATTACACACTACATGCGCACATGTGAAGGCCAATAGGGGGATTCGGCTTCATGCAGCCGCCTGCAGACGTCTTAATCTGACTGCATACCGTGATTATTCCTGAGATTCAACATGAAATTATCATGTTATGCAGTCCGCTTTAGACCTCTGCAGGCCTCTACATGAAGTCAAATCCCCCAAATGTTTCACAGATTTTAATTTTTTTTTTTTTGCGGTGATGACTGACGAGCTCAGACCCGCGGTAGGCGTCCCGTGAACGCGGTATTGCGGTAATGCTTTACCGTCCCAGCCCTAGTTATCATCCTCTGTCATTTTTGATCATTAAACATAATTCAGATAATTTCAAACCCAAACATTCTGTAGTGACTGGGCTGTCAGGACAAAACAATCTATATTCATTAAAGAGGAGCTCCAGTCTAACAGCAACCTTGGGTTGACTTTTAGGTGATGACGAGTGTAAATTTTTGTTTCGGACCAAAACATCATTCAGTGCAGGTTTGAAACTAAAACGAAATATGTGTTTAGAACTGAGTAGCATATAGCATAGTCTTTAGAGGCGACATTGCCATGTCAATGTAAATCTCTTTTGTAATTGTATGAAGAGAGGATATAAACATACCTGTTTGTGCAAGCAGTGCTTCCTCTTCACATTGCCATGGTCTTGTGAGGACTTTGTACAAGTTGATTACCGAACTCTTTTTGCAACCATTGACAGTAGCTTGTACTGCATTCGGTAATTAACTTGTACAGACCTTCTCCTCTCAAGATGGAGGGGACCGTAAGAAGAGCTATGTAATGCCCTGACTGCACAAACGGTATCTTTTTGTAGTACCCCCTTTTACAAAGGTGAAAAGGGTATGTTTGTCATGTAGGCATGTAGAAATGAACTGTTTGTACTAGGGCTGCACGATATATGTAAAATCTATCGCTATTGCGATATCTACGCTTGCGATGGACATACCGCAAAGATTACTTAATTTTCGATAAATTTCGGTACATTTTCTGTGGTCAACATATTTTACCAAACCGATGCGGTCATGCTGCCCTAGAAGCCCGTTTAGGTGTGTGGTGTTAAGTGTTGAGGCAGGAGCTAAGTCGTGATTGCTGAGGATAGTGAGTCGAGCAAGGTAGGCTAGCCTACACTTGGGTGAAGAGGAATTGGTGACTAAAAGGAAAAGCACGTCTCTTTTTTTATATGGGAATATTTTGGTTTTATGAAGGATGACGTGTTACAAACACAGCGCCAAATGAGTCCTTCTCCACCATGTTAAAATAAACTAGAAAATGTAATTTCGAGGAAATTACCAGTGCATGAAAATATAAACATACTGTATATTAACATAAAATGCAAAACAAACTTTTATTTGATAACAGTTGGCAGAAGTCATAGTTGATAACAACTGACAGTTGAAATGGCTGAACAGTTAAATAGTTGAGTAGTTTAAATAGTTAAATTATTTAATAGTGAATTATTGTAGTGAGGACATTTATTTTGAAACAGTTGTGGGCAGAGGAAATAGTTGAACAGGATCTGTAGAGCCAGATTGTATGTTTAAAGCCTGAGACGGAGTATATAGTTTAAAAGTTAAATATAGATGGTGTAATGGATGTTGATAGACAGAAAGTTGAATGGATGTTGATGGGCAGATTGTTTAATGGATGTTGATGGGATAGTTTAATGGGTAGATGAGTGAATGGTTTGACTAGGATGAAGGGATAGAAAGTTGGATGGAATGTGCCTCATATCCTTATAGAATGGAGATGCACAGAGAGAGTTGGCCTAATTGAGGTGCAATCAGTTTTAACTAGCTTTTTGATGGGACCTAGTTGAGCAGCTGGAAGTTGATACAGGTGCAAATCAAATTAATTAGCCCATTATGATGTCATAGTCCCCATACGATGTCATAGTCCCCATACGTCCCCATTCCCCTATGGGGAAAAATAAGCGTGTTTTTTTTTATTAATATCTCAAAGTATAAAGTTTACAAAAGTGAAAAATACATTCCCCAAGTCTCCTTTTTAAGACCTACGTTACAAAGTTTGAACGAAGTTTCTACGTTAAACAGTTGAAGCTGAATTAGATGCAGAAATTTGGTGGGAAGAATAAGAAGACTTCGGATAACAGAACAGTGCATTTTCATGCACTGTAACTTTCTTTTGTTATCGTTATATCAGAAGATATCTGTCTTTCACTGTAAGGCTTGTATTTCATGATTTGCATTTAGCAAAAGCCCCATACAGCAGCAGAGAGGTAATCAGGATTCGTTATTTGTAAAAGTTGTTTAGCCTACTTCTTAGCCTGGACTGTGCGATTGCAGCCCAATTACTTTCACTTTCTGCTGCCCTCGTAGTCGGCATGCCGGTAGCCTAATATATAATAACGTGGCATGCGCAGCGTATGAGGTTAGACTGCGATGACCGCCGTGATATCGCTTAAGTAGCTTTTTTGCTAGGCCCATTGAAGGCTGGCATTGTGGAATATTCCGCTGGTTGGTGCACAAGTGTTCAGATTGGCTGTCTATCCGTCTTTTACGAGGATTTTCTTGGAGCAGATCTTCCACACAACTTCAATAGCCTAGTCAGTAGCTATTTCTGTAATTATACATTTACCCCGCCCCCAACCCAACAGTCTATGCTAGCAGCAAGCAGAATGAAGAAAAACATTAAATATACTGCTCAAAAAAAGTAAGGGAACACTTAAATCATAGGCTACACTGGATCGGTACTCTGACACTGTTTGGTTCTGAGCACAAGTAAAACTTTTTAAGTAAGTGTTTTATTTTGCAAGAACTGTCAGACATTCTGTGAATGTAGTTTGAGAATGGAGAAAAGAGTGGAAGGGTTCAAAAAATGCATTTTAACAATTGTGGAAACCTAAGTGTTCCCTTAATTGTTTTGAGCAGTATATTTAAATATCACAAGTTATATCGTTATCGCAGTACTCAATAATGTTATCGCATATCGCATGTTTTCCTAATATCGTGCAGCCCTAGTTTGTACCCACTGAGAACTCTCACCAACGCCATCTCCCGTCAGCCTGGAAGGAAACTTAAACCCTAACTATTTCCTTGTCTAGTCAGAGCAGCCGATGGATCTTTAGATGAAGTCATGCTGTCTCTCCCTTGATGCGCATCATTGTAAATAAACTCTGTTCCTGGTCTGACTGGGTCTCTATTCATCTGTGGTATCAAAATTACCATCACCCCCTACCAGCTCCTCCAACCCAGTATCGTAAGGATTCGTTGTACTGTCACATTTGGTTAATCTATTATTCGTGCTGGTGTCAGGGTTCTGTTTCCAGGCATCCCCTCCTAAAAGTCCTGTCTCCCTCCCCCATCCTTTAGCAGGGATGGGGGAGATAGTATAGTATGGTCGGGGCTCGAACTGGCAACCCTCCGGTTACTAGTCCAGAGTGCTAACAAGTGGGCCACGGCTGCCCTAGAAATCATGCGTGTCTAGCACAGGCAGTTGTGAGTAGGAGCTGGAATGGAGTGCATTATAGGGGCAGGTCTCCACGACACCTTATACGCTCTCACCCTTTCCTCTTTTCTCCGTCTTTCCTCCCCACAGATCCCCTAGGAGAAGGAGCAGGAGCAGGAGCAGAAGTCGTAGCAGGTAAGAACACTCGCCTTTCTCTGCTGGTGTGCCATTAATCGGCCCTTTGATAGCCACCCGGAGCTGGTGGATTCTGAAGCTCATGTAGCAGTAAGACGTAGGAAATGAGAAACGGAAGACTGGTGTGCACAAGAGTTTGAAAGAACTCACAGTTTGTCCTTTTCAGGTCCCACTCCAGAGATCGCAGGAGGGAGAGGTCTCGGTCACAGGACAGGGACAACAAACCATCTAGATCTTTCTCTAGATCATGCAGGTAAGCTCTTTCGCCTGCTCTACTGTTAATGTAAGCTATAGCAAACATGCCTTTGGCATGGAGTTATTGATGCAAACATCCCTTTGGCACAGTTTGAGTAATTGATGAGAAACGCACAGTAAACAGGTTATTTTTCCTTGAAGGAGTTAGCTATTTAGTTTGCATACTTTCTCAAGCCTATTTTATGCTTCTGCGTCGAATCGACGGCGTACCCCGCAGACCCCTCTGCATCGTCGCAAACCCCTCTCCGACCCCTCCGCCGGTTGTTACAATCGATGTGCACCTCCAAAAAACTTTGCGGTGACGCAGACCACAAGGACTGTGATTGGTCAACTCGTCCTGTGTGTTGATGGTCGGTGTTTCAACCAGCCTACTGTGGGGATTAGCAACATGCTAGTTCACTGACATAAGCTTTGCAAATAAACTCATACATATTTTGGTTACAAAGACGGGGGTATCCGTTTGTAAAGTGTTTGTCAGTAACATTTTGAAATTAGCACTTCACCAGCAAGCAGTACTTTGTGGGCAGTTGTGCTAAAGTTAAACTGGCTGGCAGACACCTCGCAAATAACCTCTGACTTATTTGCTGGTTTACTGTGTGTATTTCTCGATACTTTGTACAAAATTTAAGCAAGAAAAGGCCGAACAAATAAGATTAATATTTTGGCACGACAGTCTATGGGTTTGCCATTCAGAGTAGGCTACCGTTTCGGTCATACAGCCTTGTTTCGGTGGTGAGCGACACAGACACAGGCGACTCCGAGCGTTATGGCAGTGAAATGCACCGCAATGCAAAACACGACGCAGAACCATAAAATGGGTCACGACGCAGTAAGAGTGCGGCGTAGCTACGCCGTGGCGTTGACTCCGAAGCATGTTGAGCCCTTCATTCATCTTAGGACAACTGTTGCTATTGACACACCCATGCCAAGTATCCCTGGGATTTAGGAGCTTGTGTTTGATCAAATGTATTGCCCTCTACAGCCGCTCCAAGTCTAATGACAGAAAGTGAAGCCCATGCTGCGTGAAGCTAAAGAGGAACATTTCGCTGGTCAGAGTTTATGGCAATGACGAAAATCCAAGCTGTCGCCCATCAATGGATATTACTGCCCCTAGAGTCTCTTTTTTTGTCTTTTAATGCATCAATTTTGTTGTTTTTTTTGGCAGTGTGCATTTCCCCTAAACTGTGATGTGTAAGGTACCTGATATCTTTGATTTTTGTAAGAAGTTGTATTCAGGTGTCATGCTCTATTGTTAGTTCACCTTTCTTTCTTGGCAGCATTCCACTGCTTCTGTCTCATAATTTGACTTTTTGTCTTTACATTGGTAGTCTGAATGTAAAGATCACAAATCTTTACATAGAATCTCTATAACTGTAGTCTGTGTGTTCCAAATGTGTGGGGTTTTTTTTGTTTGAAAATTCCGGTCCCAAACTTTTATTTTTTTTTACGCTGCCATTTCATGTAGAAGGCTCTGGTTCCTCCCAGGAGAGTCTAGGGCTTCACAAGGGGAATGAATGATTGAATGAACTGAATGGCAATATGAAATGGCTTCTTTTAAAACCCATGGAAGTTTTCCCCCCTATTTGTACCGTTTATAATGTTATCAAAATTAAAACTGGTTACACTAGGTAATTGTCTTGTCTTGTCTTTGAAATGCAACACACACAGTGCTACCTCAAACACTTCTTGAATTTGTGTACAATCGAGTAGTTTAGGAATGGAGTATCCCAAAATATGACCTCTGCCCAGTCCTTCACATTCTCCGCAAAAATAAATCACTTCATCTCCTACACCATCCCCCTACTCTTGCAACTTTTGTGTATGTAAATAAGTGTGCATGTGTTTGTTTGCTTCTGTGTGTGTGTACGTTTCAACTTCATCCGGCAACCCTTCGCCCACCAAATTTCGTGCAGCCTTGTCTTTCAGTATTCCGTGAATCGTTGACACAAAATTACTGCAGAAAATGTTAAAATCAGTATATGACCACCGCTTCACTTAAGGTAATCCTAAAGGAAACGTATGAAAATAAAATCTTTTTCCTGGTTTTCTGTATCCCATAGACAATTAAGATGTCTTCTCTAATTAACCTCCACAATACTTCAGTTGCACTTCCAGTCCACCCATCCCAAGCAATCCCCTCTGAATAGCAGCTAATGGGACTAATGCAAGTTAGCAGGCTACTCTTCCGCCCTGCTTTTCAATCACTGCCAGACTACCTGACTGTGATGGTTCTCTACATTCTTCCCCACCATGCTTAGACTGCAGAAAGGGTCAGATCACCATCATTGATCCCTTTCTGGGGGCTAATTGACTTTTTTTTTCTCCGCCCGCTGAGCTGACTGTCTGTGAAGCATCTGGGCAGGTAATGAGGGCTGCCAGATATGATTCGAGAGAGAGATGGTCTCCTGAGTTTTTTTTTTTGTTTTTTTTTTTGGTTGCTACGATTGCTCTCCTCCCAGCCCACCCACTAGCATCCTCCCTGTTTCTACCTTTGTGTCTCCCCTTTGATCTCTCACTCTATATCCTCATACTTGCCGTCTGCCTCTCCACTGGTTTCTCCCTCCTTTCTCTCTTTTTAATCTTTTTTCCGCCAACGTCTGTCATACACACACGCTGGTACACAGTTCCAGATCCAGACACTCACTCTCGTTCCTCCTAATCCATCTCTCTTATTCATGCTGACCATGCATTTACAATAGAGCTGCTCATTTGGCAGAATCCTAAATTCAGCCACTCCATCAAGGTGCCGGCACTGTTGGAAACCTGTGTTGGGAGCCAGCAT
The DNA here is from genome assembly GCF_018492685.1 of Alosa sapidissima. NCBI lineage: Eukaryota > Metazoa > Chordata > Actinopteri > Clupeiformes > Clupeidae > Alosa > Alosa sapidissima. Next base: position 24,892,107 of record NC_055959.1, read on the forward strand.
TAGGAATGGCTTCATACAGTTTGTGTAACGGGGTATGATGGATGAGTGCATTCTCTCAGTGTCATTGGTCTGCATGCCAGTCACTGAGTGGCCACTGTCTCAGGGTCTCGGATGCAGCCACGCAGACCTGCTCCAAGGGCCTGCTCGTCACTCCTGGTGGGCTGTGTTTGCACGGAGGAATCAACGATGTGAGGCCATGTATGAAAGTGTGGGAAAAGCGGAATCCATCCCAGGGAACAGTAAATATTGCTAAGTCACTGTCATATAATGTGATATGGTTGGCTTTGTGTTGAGTGTTAATACATCACCATATTAGGAGTGTGTAAAGTGATGTGAGTTCTGTTGTGTGTGTGTGTGTGTGTGTGTGTGGGAATGTACAGAGTTGAGATGAGCAGAGTAAAGGGTCCACTTGTTAACCAGAGTGGACATTCATTTAGCCTTCAGACAGAGAAGGATTTATTACACCACATGCAGTCATATTGCAGCAAGTAGTGATAACATATAACCTCTGTGTGAGGCTGTACCTAGATGCAGAAATTAATTTATTCTCTAAGCCATAGATAGCATAAAAAATGGAAACCCTCTTAATAGCTCTGCCAGGCTTGGCTTTAATGCTTGACATGTATGAACATAAATTAGGTGGACTTATTGGAAATGTCAGTGTACTAAAACAACCATCATTGGTTCTATGTTCTTGTGAAGCAAACAGTCTACACTCTGCCCCAGTGAAATGAACACAGCCCCAAGCGCACTGTGTGGAATGGAGACTATTCACTCTGCTGCAATAGCAACTCGTAGTCAGAGGCACATTCAGATTAGCTTCTTGTCACCTTTTGTTTAATTCAATCAGACTAGGTGCTTTTAATGTGATAACTGGATAAGCATTGTTCAAGTTCACATTAAGACGCTGGGACCAGGCATTGCCATCAAGCGTATTAAACATACTTTTAGTTCACTGACAGCAAGTCCTCCAAGCCAGCATACTGCCCTTTTGTGATTACTTCCTGGATTCTGATAACAGTTATCAGAAGAGAAAGAAGTGACAATTATGGCCCTGACATCTTAAGTGTGTGTGTGTGTGTGTGTCTGAGAGTGGAGATAGTTAAAGCAGCTGGCTGAGTGCTCAGGCAATCATTAAGAATGGCTGTTATCCCAAAGCTCATAAACTACAGATGAAAATTCACACACGGCCAGTGCCAGAAGCACATGGCTCTTCAAACGACTGCAATTTCTGTTCAAAAACTCATTACAAAACAGCTAGAAAGGGAAGAAGCACACAACTGTTGGTCTCGTCAGAGCCAGGGCTTGGTGAATGCACAGAATGTGAAATGTCATGTCGTTAAGAGGCACTCCGCTAACCCCCTCATATACGCATGTCCCCCCTCAGACGAGGAAGGAAGCTGAAGTATCCGACTGCCTCTCTGAATTATTCCAGCATTGCTGCCTGTCCAAAGAGAACACTCAGTGCCCAGCCGGTGGAGGTGGTCATCACACAGAAAAGAGAAAGAAAAAAAGATTATTACGCAAATATTTCAGTGTCTGCATTTGATGTTTGGGCCTCTACCAGTATGCTTCAGAATTGTGAGAAGAAATGATCATTGGGTCTCCTAGGTTTGGAGAACAAAAGGAAGGTGCAGGGTGGGACTGGGAGGGTCATGAGGGGGATGAGCAGAGTTTTGTTTTGTTGTAGATTCCTGGCTTGACTAGCAGGTGTTGTATGTGATAGATGTAAGAAGGTTATATGTTTGAAAACTATGCAGGAATCACAAAGGCCTGGTCCCCAACAGCTTTACCGGAGTCTACAGAACAGATTGCAGCAACTAATTGGCATGCCTTGGCAATATAAGTACAACGTGAATCATTTGCTTTGAATGAAGTAATACCTCTTCAAAATGGAGTTTGGGTAATATATGTATGTAGAATTGTAAAATTAATATCATGGTGTGATTTCTTTATAGACAGTGATGGCTGACCTGGGTCTGTAATTCAACCTTTTCTGTTCTTGGTTGAGAAGTGTGTGTCAGCACTGGCAGGTACCTTCAAGGTAAAGGCCAGGGCAAATGTGTTTCATCTATCATGGGCTGTGATGTATGTGCTTTTCGTACCAGTATTTATTTGCCACAGCCTTCGCTGCCAGTTTGAATCTTGACAATTTATTAGACTGACAGAAAGACTGATAAACATATGGTTGGGTGGGTCAAATACAAGGACAGAAATGTGTTATCGTGGGCTTGTCCTGCATTGTTGTGCCGGTGGATTCAGACCAGTGCAGGAATGATGGTTTGAAAGGCACATTTAAATGACTGTTTGCCCTGTTGTTTTAGATATGTAATGAACGGTGAGCAGCCACACAGCAGTCAGAGCAGCTTGCAGTAGCAGTGCCACACACCAGAGGGTACTCTTTATCCATATGAGGCCCTCAACACATAGAGCTTAGAGTTTAGTGGAGATTTACATACTGGCCAATGCTAAATACCCTTGAACTCATAGGATGTATTCAAAGGATTTTTACTGGATGCTAATGTATATTCATAGTCATGGTTGAACTTATTTTCAGTCAATAAAACATGTCCTTGATGCGGCAGTATTAAATGTACACTGTGTATACAGTGTTTCAAGGTTTCTGGGCATAAATTGATTTATGACAATGTTGTGTGTGTGTCTGTCTGTGCGTCTGTGGATGTATGAGTCGTGTGTAAGTGCACATATAGATTCCAATTAACACACCTGTAGCAGCAATGTGTATTACTGGGAAGAAAATCTATGCTCATCATGGAGGGTGTAAAAGGTGCAGCTGTGTTGAGGTAGCGGGGGGTAGGGGACTTTGTCTCACAAACTTCCCCACCATGCTTGAGGTCTTGGAGGGAAATACTTCCAGATCAGCGAACAAATCCTCTGAATATGGATGGTGCTCTCTCTCTCTGAGGTTTCAGTCTGGAGCTTGGTTCCGAGAGAGGAGCGTCTCGAGTGGAGTGGAGATCCAAAGCCGAGGAAGAGCATGAATATTTAACATCCGCAGAGGATGAATGCTGGAGCCCTTTAATCGAGTCCAACATCTTTTAGCCTCTCTTTTTCTTACAATGTGCCAATAGCAATGTGTGTGTGTGTGTGTGTGTGTTTGGGGTGGGGGTAAAATATGGTGAGCCTGTGCATTTGTGAGAGAAAGAGGAACACACTAGGTGTGTGGTATATTTGTTATTGTGAGGATTTTTTTTTATTTTTCCAATGTATGCCAGTATAGCTGTGCATACTGTCTTTGATCAATTCTACACTCAATTAAACCAATCCTTTCTCCACCGAAGAAGCCTGTCTTTGGATCTCTTTGAAATTAAAAAAAACCTTTTTCTGGCCCGTTTGTAAACATTGTGATCTGACAACAAACCCAAACAGTAAATATCTTCCACAAGCCAAGCGATTAGCTGTAACTCCTGAAGTTGCAATTGGATTTATTTATGCTGTAGAGCTGTCCCTGCTCTGATGTGCAGGCAGATGCCTGCCTTCTGTGTTTTCTCCTTCTGACATTTGATTAATTGAGGGCACCATCTGACTGCAAATGTCATATGCTACAAAAGGAGCATGTGTGTTTGTGTGTGATTGATGTTTTACTATATTCATTGCATGGCCTTTTTTACTGTTTCTAAATAAGCTTGTGCATATCATAATACTTGATATATATATATATAAAAAAAAACTTGATATCAGTTAGCTGTGACAATATCCATGCTTCATGTGAGTATTTTTTTTTTTTTTATATATTTGTTATTTATTTTAACTATAAATAAGTAAATATTACTTTGTAAAAGCAATATTCATCTCTTGGTACATTGTAGAAGCTGAATGTCGGCTCTCGCTGTGATCATATGACTTCACAGAAATGCTTGGACCATTAATGAAGCTTACTCCAGTCTGTATGGTAAAGGAACAGAGAGCATGTCAATTTAATCAATTGGCATGTAAAGTTATTAAATCTGATCAGAGTTTGGTCTCGTCTTATCACCATGGAACACAGTCTAAGGTGGGGATCACATTAGCCAGCGGGAAGCGGCAGCGGCAAGCGTTACACAACACTCAGACCATAAGTTCTATTTTGTTCCTATGGTAACACAAACGGTTTGCTTTGAATACGCTCGCGTTGCGCTTTGAAAGTTGAACCAAGTTCAATGCTCAGCTTGTTCAACGCTAGCATTACGCCAGCGTTGCCACCGTTCAGCTGCCGAACCGTAGAGAACAATAGGAAACCTGCCGCTTGCTGCTGGTTAATGTGATCCCCGTCTAAAGGTGATGACGCACAGGGCAACTGTTGCAATGTTGAGCAAAAACCAGATAACCTGTTCCAACTGTTCTGATTGGATGATCATGAACATTTGCCTACTGATGATTATAGTTCTTTAGAAAAACGAAGTTGGCCAATATCAACGAAGAATGCCAGAACCACAACTTAGGAACATTGCCCTGCAACATCATTCAGAAAGTTGCCTTGTGTATCATCAGCTTAAGAACTTCAGCTTCTAGTATTATATTCTGTGCTGCTCCTTTGATCTGATGGTGTTTCAGTGCCAGTGGTGATACTGGCATCAATATCAGAGCTTTAGCAAAAGCAACTCTGCCTCTCCCTGGATGCTACGTCTTCCTTTGGCTCACCTAGGACGTGTGTGGTTAGAGTCTGCGTCTGGAACATCCACTCACTCATAAATGAGCGTTGTTCTTTCTGTCCTCTCCCCCATCGGCTGAGCTGATGTGCTTTAAGTGCTGGGTCAGTGTGGAACCATACCTGGGACTCTAGTGTGATGAGAGTCCACCTCCCTCCCCCACCCCCCGAGTGACACCACTCTCTTCCCCGATTAGGAGTCCTGCCATGCTGGCACCCCTATCCCACCTGGCTGGAGCAATATCAAAGCAATAGAAAAACCAATAAGCTCCCTGGTTCGCATCTCTGTTGACCCACTCACCCGAACTGTTTAGAAAGGAAATTGGCTTTGTCTTTATGAGGGCCATTAGCATGCGTCCCCATGGCTCTACGGCAGCTCCGCTCGTCAGTCGGGTCTCAGTCAGCTGCCACGCTCGGCAATCTCTCCCCACTTCTGAGCAGCCGCAGACAGATGGGCTTCAGGTGTCACCCTCCACCTTTTCCCTTTGATCTCCCTCTTGGTATAATCCAGCCCTGCCATCCAGCCTCTCAATGGCTGAGGGATGAGCTTCATCCAATTAATGGCTTCAACATATAGGTTCCCATGGAGAGCTTCCCATGGTTCCCATGGAGAGATGTAATACGCTCAAGGTGTCAATTCTTTTATATCAAACCATCAATCTTATAGACAAATGCATATGTTAGATCTGACATGCAGAAGGTCAATGTTGCAGTCATGTACAGGGGTGAAGAGAACCGGTTCTCTAGAAAAGAAACCACAGACCAATTACTGCTCTTATGGATGAGAGCATTTTCCAGGGGCCCTGAATGAGTTCCTGTACAGCACAGATCTATACAGTGTGTGTTTACAAAATACACATCTGTACATTCACTACTTGCCAGTGGTTGATAAGATTGGCATTGTTCTCATGCAAATTATGCTGTTTAAAATCCAAAACAAAACGTATAAATCAACAATAAACTCCTTTCCTCCAGTATTACGGTTTTCATGATGATATCAATGCCACCTCCTGTGTAGTGATTGGTGCAATAATTCGGAATATCAATAAGAAATGTCAAGGAATATCTACAATAAAATGTGTTGATATGTGCAGTACAATCCAGCATTGATGAGTGCTTGATGTATCTTTCTGAAATAGTGGATCATGATCACATGTAATGATGAAGTTGAGACATAAATCAAGCAATGTTGCAGTGTTCTGTTGTCCCATTGGTCTTGGGCAACATTTTTTTTCTCTGCAGAACTTGAATCATCAATTGGCAAATTTTCATGATCATCCAATCAGAACACATGGAACCGATGATGTGGTTGCCTTGCAACATATTGCTCAAAAAGTTTGGCCCGTGTGTCATCCCCTTAGGGCTCCGACTTGGCGGTGGAGGCTTGCCTGTCAGATCTGCCGGTGTAGGAGCAGTCATAGCTGACAGTGCACCTTCTATTCTCCTACCTTCTCTTGAGTGTGCCTGAGAGCGGTTATGGGATGCAGGGGGTATAATGAGGCCTCACCTGCCAGGAGAGCAGCAGGGGAGCGCTGCCCTGCACATCCCACAAGCAGAACATGAGTCTGGGGTGCCTGCAGCTTACAGCCCAGCCTCCCTCCTCCTCTCCACCCCGACCAGGCAGTCTCTCCACCCACATCAGAACGTGTGTCATGCCATCCTGTTGAGTGTGGGCCTGGGTAGAATGTCCTCCAGGATGGATTTTCACAGAATGTATGCAGATCAACGTAAATAAGATGCCATTCTGCCCTGCTTAGATCCACTGCGCCGTGAATCCCTTATTTCCAGCTCAGTTGCTTCCCTGCTCTTTCGAGAGACATGAAGTTTTGATGCAAACCGTCATCAATCTTGGGCTGACAGGAGCTCTTTGCGACGTGTCAAGTGCAAAAGCACCGTGACAGTGTTTCTGCATAACACAAACATTCACTTGGAGGAAGGAAAACTGATAACAGTGTTGTGCGGTGAACTTTTCTGGTTCTGACTTTAAAACTTTGAGCCAAAATCACTAGGGAAAACGTTGGCAAGCTTGAGCCCTGTGTAATAATACTCAACTCAGAGTGCTGGGAGGCAAACAGTGACAGATCATATCTCTTTCTTTCGTATGAAAATGAACTGTATGTGGAATTTCTGCAGCAAATATAACTAGAATTTATGTCACTCTTGTTGAAATCAAATAAAAACATTGTACAGAATGTATTATATCACAAAAAGGAGCACTAGCACTCTACAGTAACTTACCATATCATGAATGATCAGCCCGGTGTTCTGTAGAAAATATTAGCCTGGGTGGAATTAAAACCTTCCAGCTGTGGAGCTAAACTTAAATTGGTGCATTAAACTGTTACGAAATCATTTTAGAAGTGCAGAAAACACATCTTTCTAGTAAACCAATGGTTTAAATGCAGTTGTTTACTCAATAGAACACACATCCCTGTGTTTTTGGTAATTCAGATTATCAGTGGGATCCTTTCCAAACAGACCAGTAGAGCAGGTTTGTCTGGGTTGACTCAGGCTAGGACAATATGACTGATATTGAAAAGAAAGATGATCATGAGCAAATGGTTGAACATTATTAGGGGAGGCAGTTAAAATAGAAAAGGAAAAGAAAAACTGCAGCATTCTAAAGTAATATGATTAGTTTGAGCATGTATTTGATATATGCTGCTAATCAGCGACAAAGTTCAATAGATAATATTTTAACACTCACGATATTGATATAATTGAGACATTCAATTATTGACAATGAAATTGACCAAATAACCACCAAACCTTACGGCTCTGAGGAACAAAAATCTGCATCACTCTGCAAGCATACTGAATGTGCGTGGTCTGGCTTCAGAATTCTTTACGTTTTCGTACATTGGTTTCAGACTGATGGCTTCATATTTCATAAAACATTTTATGCCCCAGTCCAATCTGAATATATTTGACAAGCAAAAGGTACACTTCTCATCTGAGAACGTAACAGGAGGCAAACATCAATAGCCATCACCAGCCAAACACTCTGTGTAAGCCCGTGGCAAGAGGAAAAGGGAACAGACAGCAATGGATGAAAGGAGTAGTGGGGGAAAGGACCATGTCCCGGAGGAGAGGCTGAGTCATTCAAGCTCGGCCTCCGTCTCCCCAGTAACACTGCACACCTTGACACGTCTCACTTTCACTGCCGCCTCAGGCCTTGTTAGAACTTCTATCCCCCCCAGAAGTAGCCATGCTGCTGCATGTGGCACACCTCCTCATCCCCTCCACCCTCCGCTCCCCTTCTTCCTCTCTCCCACATAAGGCCCTTAATTTGGTCCCCTGCAGTGGTCACAGGTTCTTCCTGACCGCTTTCTTGCCGGTCTGTGGCAGGTGAGGCTAACTCTCGGCAACACTGGACTACCTCACTGCCTGTCAGCGACAGCAGTGACTATTTCAGCCTGTGTTTTTACTTTTGGTGGTCTTTTATTCTCTCCCCTGCTTGCTTCACCCTCACTCCTTTCCTTCCCCTCATATCATATGGATGCCCGACCTGCCACCTGTCCTGTGGGCAGTGTCTCAATGTCAGTCTGTGGCTCCACTAATAAGACACATGTGGTAATGAGTGCTGGGTGCTGGGCCTCCTCTCGGCATCCTGTCCCTGGAAGGTGCTGGGTAGGTTGGCACACCACCACTGAGCTCCCTCCTGGACTCAAAGGTTTCACAGAATGGGCCTGCAAGCTACCAGAGGCTCCTGCCTGCCTGCCTGCCTGGGGGAGATCATTTCATGGCTTGACTTTGCATTGGCCAGCTGCTGCAACAGTCATAGAGTGTCTGGTTCATGAGGAAAAGCTCAATGGTTTTTAGCTCCCCACCCTTTTTGTGTACAGTGTGTGTGTGTGTGTGTGTGTGTGTGTGTGTGTGTGATCAACGGACAGAAAGCATTTTTGAGTCTGGTATCTAATCTGGTGAGTTTGAGTGCTGTTGAAATAGGAACTGCTTGATGACGATCTCTCTCTTGATATTCTTGGCAATTCCAACTGGTGGAGGCTCTGGAGAAAGAGGCTTAATAGGTAGAGTTTGACTAGAAAAGCAGTGAAGAAGGTAAACCTTGTTAAGATAATATATCAAATGTATTCTGTTGCAATTGAAGAAAGCAATTATGTGTTTGGACAGACTGAAAAGCCATTTGAAATGCATCTTGAATATTAGTTTAACATTTGAAAACTAAAACAAGCACGGACATATTTAACATTGTTTAACAACAAAACATTCAGCGATTTGGCTTTCATCAAGATGCAGTAAGTTACACCACGGATTTGATAGCTTTTCCTAAAGTGCACATTTAAGGGCCTTTTTGATGTTTTGTGTGTGCAAAAACCCACAGCTGCTCTCTGCAAAGAACCATTGTCGGGTTTCTCAAAGCAGACACAGTGTTAGGGGGGTAATTTTAGACGACACACAGACAAATCAATAGAAACTGAAGTACAAAGAGTGAAATCAATGGCTTAATTTGTCTTTAAGCACCAAGGGGGCTGCTGAGAGCTTGCCTCTCACTTATACTGGTGCAAAAGGCCAGCAGTCTGCAAAGCCCAGGAAAACCAGTAGGCTGTCAGCCATTTAATCTATTGGAATCAAGTTCCAGCAGGGGCGCAGGAGATATTTTGAAAGTGAGGGGGACCAAATTGTGAACACAAACCCATAGTGAGATCAGATTTCCAGATCGCCACCTCTGGCCCACTTTCGACCATCATATTTTAAACTTGCCAGAATATTAAGATAATACCACTGATTGTTTTCAAAATATTTTTTGATTAAAATTGTCAAAACTGTGAGATGAGCACAATGCCAGATCTGCCCTCAGACCAGCTTCTTGCTATAAACCAAATCAACTCTCCACTATGTGTCTGCAGTTAATATTTATGCAGAACATGTTGGCTTAACAAGTTACCAGTCCAGAACACACAGAAAATTGCAACAGAAAGTTGCCTATTTAGCGTAAATAAGGCTTTTTTTCCTTATCAAAAGTAAGGGGGAAAACGGCTGTCTCTTCAGCACTGCGTGGGACATATCCCCCACGTCCCCCGTGCCTCCTGCGCCCCTGAGGTCCAGTGACGTTAAAATGGGAGAGAACAGAGAGTATATCCAATATGGAGTGCATTTCCCATGAGCAGCACTTATGTCTCAAGGAGCTTTTATATAGAGCTGACTTTGATGTATTTTTTATCAGTCAGCATCTGCTAGCTCCTGGGAAAGCCAGGTTCTGGCTTCTCAGCTGTCTGAGGAAGTCTAACTAATGGACCTCACCGTCCCTTTTCTCCAGACCTAGTCAACTGAACACCATGTACACAGCCCCCCCCCCAGTCAACATTCTGATACTAATATTACTTCTAATACTAATATTACTTACCATGCTAGTGCTCCCCGCTGTGAGGTAATGCAAGGTGATCTGTCCAGGGCAGAGATGGGGTAAAGCAAAACAAAGTTGTTTTGGTTGCCTGTGTTTGTCGTGGAAGGATAACGATTGGAGAGGTAATCCATCCTGTTTGAGGCCTCAGTGCTGATGCAGAGGGCACGGTGTGATCGTCTACTGTTTTGTCTCCTGTACCCAGTTCACCTCACTTTCCAGTCCTCATCAATACCCTCACAGGGCACTCATCCAGACCGCGGTCCCTGGAGAACCCGGGCACCTGCAATTTCCCAGAACCACTTAGCTATGCCTGTGATGTTTGGGATGCCTAACAGTTGGCCTATGTTTTGAACTAAAATAAGAGAATTCACGCTTTAACTATTTGTTAACCAGTTCTTACTGCAGCAATTTTAACATATTTGGACTTACCAACAGTTTATGAAGAACATGTGGGTTCTTCTCACATTTAAAAGTTTGCCTTCCACAATCTAGAAACATTTGGATGTGGTCTGCAGTCTATCCCTAACCCAAGACACAAAACACAAGCTCTTTCAATTAGTGTTGTAGCGATAGAATCTGATTTCAACACAGCCTGAGGTCGTACTTTATTGTCGGTGGTGATACTGGCCCTTGGTCTGTTCTCTTTAGGAGTTTCTGCTTTCTCAAATAAATAGTTCAGAGCATGTTGTCTACTAAATATTCCAAGTAATTTGGCGAGCCAGCACACTCCAACAAACTTTGGCGAGAAAGAAAAAAGCATTCCCATTGTGAGCACTTGAAGAGAAATTGCTCAAATGAGAGTCTGCCTTTTCACAGTCTAGATGTACAACACAGTATTGTATTTGGAAATACTTGGACTACACCGACTCCTCTATTAGAATGCATTTGGTTTTAGACAGGCTTTGAAGCAAATCTCCAGCGCGTCCCTTGAGTGCTTTTGGTCCAGTGCTGCAGTTATGGCAATAATGAAGTCATTATGGATACTTTAACAAAGCTCCAGACTCTATTCTCTGGGGCTGGGTGTGGGCTGTGTACGCCTGGCGCGGCATCTGTGTTTGGCAGGAGATGACTGCAGTTTCTCCACACCGCTCCACTGTCCCCCAGAGCTATTGAGCGGCACAGTGTATCATATGTAACCAGTCGTCCATATAGCGTTTGATCACCACTGATGGCCTTCAAGACAAAAGCTAGGAATTTGAGGCTAAACACCTCATAGAGGGTGTAGTAGACAGAGTATGTTCCGGGTTATTTAGTATGTGTGCCATTTATTCAATATTGAATGAGAAAATCTTATTAGGTAGATGTTAAAAAAGGTATTTTAAGGGCATGTAAGGTCTTGAGACTCTGGGGTGTCATTTGAGCTGAACTTAGTGTTGATGTAGCAACTTTCGTGGGACATTTACCCAGGCACCTTCCGAATAGTACTGTGGTTGATCATGAAACCCACCTCTCTTTAAGTAACCCCCCCTTCTCTCCTTCTCTCAGGATTGTGCTGAGTTGTTATTCTAGATGGCTGAGAGTACTGAGGCCTGGCGATGCTTTATCAGCGCGGTGGCACTTTGGGAAATCATATCAGCTCGAGTGGAGACCCCACAGAGCTCCAAAGCTCAGTCATATGTAAAACCAAATGGAGTTGCAGCAATTCGATTTAAGACTGAGAGAAATCTGAGTCTCTCTGCATGTACCGTTAGCGTAATCTACTTCCACAAGCAGCAGTGCAAAACTGCCCTAAGGCCCTGCCATAACATGTTCCCACCTAGGTACATTCATCCCTCCGTCTTCGAAGAAAATATACGGGATGAAAGCAGATACACCTAAATGCTGCGAGGGACACGCTCAATTTGCGTGAGGATTATGGCCGTGACTTGCTGTCTGTCTCCTCCGGGTGACAAGGGGGGGTGGCACACACCAATGATTTACCTCGAGCTGTCTGCTGAAGGCTTCTCCTCTTTTCTTGTCTTCCTGTTACTGTAATCGGGGGGGGGGGGGGGGGGGGCATGAATTACATTCCTGTGCTGACGGGTCGTTTGAGATAAATCTTAATGTGTGGGACTGAAAGGATGACAGTATTAGCATTCTGTCATGTCCTTGTGTACGGCCCACTGCAGTCATAAATACGCGGCGCTGGTGGCAAGGAGCCCTGTGTTGGGTTCGTCGGCACAGGAGACGCTGGGGTGTCTAAGGTGGGGGAAGGGTATGGTTACAGGCTGTGCCATGGTGGAAATGGCTGACTGGGTGCTCTGGCACATTTCCTGGCAACTCAGGTTTGTCTTAGGTGCTGCGACTGCCATTAGAGAGGGAAAGTGGTGTGGCGCACCATTGCTGATCAGGAATAAATAACTACCGGTAGTCGGGGACCAGAATCAATGAGACCCATTCAGACAGCACCCTTGCAGCTGTGATTGCTGAACCTTTCAGCTGTGATTGCTGAACCTTTCTTGTTGACTGATTGTGAGGTTATATATTAGGGGTGTAACGGTACACAGAAGTCACGGTTCGGTTCATACCTCGGTTCGGACATCACGGTTCGGTACGAGTTCGGTACAATGGAGAGAAAAGCAAAACAAAAATGCAGAAAGCATTTTTTTTTGTACATGTCTCAGGCTGTACCACCTAGTGTCATACAGTCATACTTCCCTGAGCTATCTGCAACAGCCTGAAGTGTGTAAGGTGTAGGCTAAACAGTACAATAAGTACCCAGACTCCATCTGTAACTTGTAAACAAAATAAGACAATCAGCTATAAAACTGAAAATAGGCCTACAGCATCTCTTATTTCTGAAAGTGCAAATTACATAGAAAAATGATTTTTAAAAATCCACTTAAGCAAGACCTTCCAACATCTGTGTTTAGTTGTATATGGAAGGGTCTACAATTTGCCTCAATATTTTTCATTGTGTGTAAAGTAATAATCTAGCCTACTAACACTATTACTCACACTATTTTGCCTTTTTAAAAAAAACGAAATTGCTCCTTTCATTTCATAAACAGACTACAACTAGAAGTCACGTGACTTTGCCCTTTGACGTTAACTCATCGTAGCATGGTTTGTTTATTAGCCTGGTTAGCGTTGTTACTTTATTTTACTGTCTATGCACTTAACACTACCAGCTCCTCATGTGAGAAGTTACAAGTTACCCCAACATAAAGGTAATTACCACGCGATTTACATAGCTTTCTGTCATTACGAAATCATTTAATTTAAGCCATAGGTTTTGGCCCTATTTGTATGTGTATCCAAAGGCTCCTGAAGCGCAGGGGAAGTTTTTTCCCCCTCGTTTCAGTGATTGGTAGCCTACATCATCTGGGTGATGGCTTCGCATATGTGTAGCATTTTTTCCACTCACATACCCAACAACTGCTGAACAACGCCGACACACAGTTTCATCTTATCCACCACTCTTTCGCCTGTACTAACGTTACTGTAACTGAAGTTCTCAAAATTGCGATCTTAAAGAGACCAGCGGATTCTCTAACTCTTGTGGGTCTAACCTTAGTGCTGCTAATGACTGAAGGACTTGACCGACGACCTGACAAAAAAAAACATAGGCGCCAATCAGAGCTTCAGAGCTAAGGTGAGGCTACAGATTAGCGTTAGGTGTCGCTAAAGAACTCTTGTAACTCTTGCTACTTAACAGTAATTGCGCATGACATTAATTAATCCGCACACGAGTTTTATGTATTTTTATACCGTGTATTCTCTGTGTAAATTCATGCACCGAACCGTGACGCCCGTACCGTTTCGGTTCAATACGAATACATGAACCGTTACACCCCTATTATATATACATTTTTATTATACTTTTATTTATATTTTTATATACAAAGAGTAAACTGTAGGCTAGGCAGAAGTCATGTTGAGTTATTCAGAGACGTTTGGAACACTATTTGTTGCCCCTGTTCTTTCTACCCAGCAGCAGTGTCGCTAGGGCAGAAAGAATTGTGAATAAGCCTTATAGTCTAGTGTATTTCTCCTGTCTTTGTCCTATGCAAGCATCCCTTGTTTATTCTTGAATGATTATAATTCAATAGGGTCTGTCTAGGAACCTTTTGGGTTATCCTCAGGTGTGACTTTCTATTGTATACACTGTGGAAGCACACCCCCCATGGCCATTAACAATTGGCCAGGTGTAGATTGGGGTACTCCTAATTAACGACCGGCTTTGGAGGAAGGACTCTCTGAATTCTCTGAGTTAGAAGTAATCATGCCTTCCTTTTCATGCTGTAACTTGCAAAAGATTTAGACTTGTCTTGAAAGTGTTGTGAATCAGAATCCTTTCTGTAAATGTATTTACCGTGTGTTTCTTATGGTCATTTGTGATTTTGTTGTGTATCCCTTGTGTTTGTGGTTTGTAGTCTGTGTATCCTTGAATTCAATAGGAGCCTATCTCCAGGTGTGAAAACATTAACGGTATGGGACCAGGCCTCTGAGAGACATCCCAGAACAAAGGGTGATCGGTCCCGATGAAGGCCACATCCTCATCCTCCCTTTCTATTGCATAATCAAAGAATAAACTTGTTTCTTGATTGACCTTCATCTTGACTAAGTTTCCAGCTAACTTTGGTACTAGAAAATTACCAACAGGGCATGATTTGGAATGAGCACACAGCTACAACCCCAAATCAGAAAAAGTTTGGACGTTGTGTAAAATGCAAATAAAAACAGAATGTAATAATCTGCAAATCTCGTAAACTCATATTTAGTTACAAAAAGGACTCAGACAACATATCAAATGTTGAAAATGACAAATTTGTCATTTGTCAAATATGTTAATTTTTAATTGGATTCCAGCAACACATTTCAAAAAAAGTTAGGACGGGGTAACAAAATGCTGGAAAAGTTGTGCAATGATAAAGAAAACAAAAGGAGAAATGTTTTACAACTAAATAGGGTAACTGGCAACATGATTGGCTATGAAAAAGAGCATCCCAGAAAGGCAGAGTCTCTTAGAAGTAAAGATGGAAGGGTTTAGGGCTGTATTTCACACCCGACGCAAAGTTTAATTCCTTATTTTGCACGTTTATTTTTTAAACAATGTGCCCAGGGGTGTGGCAATTAACAACTTAGGGAATGGCCTGGCGCATTGTCTAAAAATCGCTATTGTACACCTGGTCAGAAGTCTATGGCGAGTTGTTTTTATGTTATTTTAAGAACGCATTGTCAACAGTCATATTGGCGGGTGCACAACGCACCATCCTTCTATCATCCATGAACGCACACCAGCGCACGTCCATGCAAAACATTACAAATTGCATGATTGCAATGGGAAACATAATTAGAAATATAGCTGCAAGCAGCAATGCGGGGGCCTAGCAGAGCACTATAGCAGGAATAGCGTTGCCATGGCATGAGCAAGCACTAACAGCAAGTTTGATTGCAATTGGATAAAGAATGGCTGAGAAATAAGCTCATTTACTTTGTTACAGTGCCTCTAGAGGCCAAATGAGACCACTTTCCTTGCACGTCCTCACAATCAGCTACCATGTCCCTCTACCAAGTTTGGACTTCTACACCAAACTGTTGCTGAGATGTGAACTCACTTTCTTTATAACAGCACCCCTAGAGACCAAATGAGACCACTTTCCTTGCATGTCCTCACAATCAACTAATATGTCCCTGTACCAAGTTTAGACTTCATTCATCGAAGAGTTGCTGAGATACGAGCCCACTTCCTGTATTACAGCGCCCCCTATAGAGGCCAAATGATGCCAATTTCCTACTGTGTTCTCACAATCAGATACAAAGTCCCTGTACCCAATTTGGTCTTCATACATTAAAGCGTCTCCGAGATGTTAGCCCACTTCCTGTTTTGCGGCTTCATCGCCATATTTGGATTGGCTGTCATGAGCCAATAAAGTGGAATTTGAAAAATCTGACAAGTATTGTTTGTGCGGCTCAGTCTGAAGATCATCTCTGCCAAGTTCGGAGAAAATCGGATGAAATTTGTAACCCGCTGAAACTTTCCGTAGAGTTTGGACCAAATCCAATATGGCGGAGGTCCAATATGGTGGAAAGTGACGCGATAGGGGTCAATGAACTCGGGATGGTTCAAGGATTCAGACACTACCTCAATTGTGAAAATCAGACAAAAGAGTCAAGGATCACGCACCTGAATGCATGTCCAACATTGGGCTGGTGGTGGCGCTAGAGTGTTCAATGTATATGTATAAAAATTGCTGTGAGTGATTGGGACTAATTATACTATAAGTCCTGACTAATGGTATCGAGTTTTGTTATGGTAACTCAAAGCGTCACCTAGATGTTTGTCCACTTCCTGTTTGGCGGCTT
This sequence comes from Alosa sapidissima, assembly GCF_018492685.1. Lineage (NCBI taxonomy): Eukaryota > Metazoa > Chordata > Actinopteri > Clupeiformes > Clupeidae > Alosa > Alosa sapidissima. The sequence goes on from NC_055959.1 coordinate 24,908,408, forward strand.
CATCACCATATTTGATTGGCTGTCACGGGCAAACAAACTTGAAGTTGAGAAATCTGTAATTATCGTTTGTGCGGCTCGGGCAGAAGATCATCTCCGCCAAGTTCCGTGAAAATCGGATGCAATTTGTGACCGCTGAAACTTTTCGTAGAGTTTGGACTAAATCCAATATGGCGGAGGTCCAATATGGCGGAAAGTGACGTAATAGGAGTCATTGAACTCAGGTCAGTCCAGGGATTCCAACAGTGGCTGATTTGTGAAAATCAGATGCACCGTTCAATGGTCACATGTGTGAATGCAATCCAGTTTTGACCCATTGGTGGCGCTAGAGTGTTGGGCATAGAGTTCTGTAAATTGGTGAGAGTGATCATGGGACAGTCCTGAATCAGTGCGCCGAATTTCATAACTTTCGTCCCAGCAGTTAAATTTTCGACCAAATTTTGACCCGTTGGTGGCGCTACACGGCTGGGTTTAGAGATCCATAAATGAGTGTGAGTGGTCAGTGGAATGTCCCGAAACTTTCTGCCAAATTTCAGCACTTTTTAGCCAGGCGTTCTATGGGCTGCCATAGACTTTAATGTCAGAAGTATAATAATAGGAAAAGCTAGTAACTCAATGGGTGCCTTCGCAGCTTCGCTGCTAGGCCTCCAATAAAGATATTACGAAATACTGTACATCTCATGATGAGTAGTTATTCACCATCATTTGCAAATTGGTAATGACGGTTAAAAGTGATTAGGGGAGAGGCGAGAGACATGTATGGAGCACAGCTGAAGACGCACTCACGAGATATAAGCAACTCCTCTCCTCTGCAGGATAAAAGTTGTTTTAGGCCATCCTTAAAAATATTTTTGTTTGCAGTAACAGCCAAAAATAAAATTTTCAAGATTCAAAGTAAAAAAAAAAGTACAATTTTGGTCATGGTGATTACGTAGGAATGAATTTACACAAATGTGCATATCGTGACGTAACTGACTGGGTCTTCAACCCATGCCTTCAGGCGCACCATTGCAATCCTCATTCTGATGCAGGTTATATATGTTCTGTTTCTAAGGAAGTTCCAAAAAACAACGTCGTTCTATTAAGTTTCGTTAAATAAATAAATAGCCTTCCAACAGGTTGAAGCGGAGCTTTGATACCAATGTTATCGATTAGTTTCAGTTTCTCTCGCGCAGACGCGCATTGAATGAATGCTCATACCACCACTTAATTGTAAAGCTCCATGTTTAATGACATCGATAGCAGAAACGTTTGTTTTCTTTTTTCGTCGATCCGCGGTTTCTTGATCAACTGCGCAGCAAATTATCAGATGAAGCACCGGGCCTAATTTCACTCCACGACTCCGCAGACCAGCAGTCTCCATGTTGCGGACCCATATTTTGAGAAATGCTGAATAGACCACCACCAATTTCAATACTCTGACACGGTCACCGTTAGACTAGGGGGGAGAAGGGATGAGAAAAGATCTGGCCACAGTTCTTCCAGAATGAAACGAAGCGTAGGCCATAGTGTGACATGCGTAAAACCAATGGTGTAGAGATGACGCCACAGGGTTTTATTTAAGTGAGCCACGTTTGCATGTAGGCAATTTATATTCACAGTACTTGGGCCTACTAAAAGAATATTATTTTATTGCATTTGTATTGGTTGTTTAGAGTAAAAAAAACACAATCGGTCGGTAGTAACGCAAGTTTACAACCGGCAAGTCGGTCAGACTAAAAGGGGAAAAAAAAAAATATTTGGGTCGGTTCTAAATTGACAGGGTTGGTCGGAGGGGTATTTCACAAAGGCAGAATTAAGACATCCAAGATAAGTGATAAAGCGAGGTTTGACATAGCGTTGTCTGGTCATCCTAGCTAAACTCGTTTCACTAACGCCAATCCAAGATGAGTAGGAGCAACTATGTCAAGCCAGGTGTAAGTAATTCAGGATGTGTGCGCGTTCTCGTTTCTGCTCCAAAATGCCCACGGTTGGAATAAAAAAGACGCGGAAAATAGCGTCATTTACACAAAGTGAACAACCGCTTTTGATATAGACTAACAATGAAGTTAAGTTGTCCTTTTTGGAATGGGGAATCATGGCTATTTCTGTAAAACAGCGTGGTAGACCAACTGAATGCAAATTTACCAAAAACCAAAAAGTAGGCGTGGTAGACCAACTGAATGCAAATTTACGTATGCACCCACGTGAGTGCTTTCTTGTCTCGGCACGCAACGTCATTAAGAAAGCGCTTGCCTCTGCAAAGATGCACATAGTATGATATACCTTAATATTATAGTTGAAAATACCTCCGAAAACTTGCCCCTCCACTTCCAATCAACTACAGTAGGCTATTCATCAAACATCTATCAATAAAATAAGCAAACAAAGAGTACCTAGGTCTATGTTAATAATTATAAGGCTATCACAATTAAATTATAATAACTATATGGCAGTAGGCAGACAATCTGTTTTGTTTTGCGAGCAAATACATTTAGCAAATAGTTTATAAATGGAATAAAGCTCCTTAAAAGTTAGCACGGAGGTCTGATGTGAATGACAGCTAGCTGAACCAATAAGACGACATAATTACCATTAGAATTAACTTAGCTTGGCTGTTAGCCTGGTCGGGACCAGGCTAGGTGCAGAGAATAAATGTGCCATCTCTTTTGTGAAACCAAGTCAAGGCTAAATTCATCCAGGATAACCTAAAAATCCCAGCTTAATCCCTTATCTAGGTTTTGTGAAATACCCCTCGGTATCATGTTTTCGATGATAACTTATTGTCAGTCAATAGTGAAAGTAACTTACTGTATAACTGTCTTGACGTTGACTGACACACCATGCTGAAGTTAGTTTCACTTTGCCAATGAGTTCAAACTAGATGTACCGCATAGCGGTACAAAATATGACCGCCGCTCAGTCCTGTACATCCGTTCCGCGAAAATAAATCACACTTGAATTTGTCTCCATCTTTTACTCCATCCCCCACTCTTGAAACATTTGTGTATGCTTGTTTGGCATGCCTGAGTGTGTGTGTGCGGCTGCACAGAAAGTAGCCTACTGGTGCTGAAAAGGTGAATAGATTGTAGAATAGCCAAAGAAGATGTAGCATTGTTATAAAACCTTTAAAATCTCTAAACAATCACAAGTAGGGCAGTTCATCACAGTTCATCCATTGCAACTGGATTGATGAAAGGTCACTTACACCTGTAGGCTACATTGTATTTGGGAAAAGCAAAAGGTATCAGCATAATGTTATTTATTTATTTATTTATTTATTTATTTATTTTTTGTGTATTTATAAACAAAAACATCTCTGTCAGTTCCATGCCGTTTTCAACAGCTATCAAAAACAAAGGTCATTTTTGGATGGATGGATTTTTTGTGAATGTTTCTTCTTCTACATAAGATTTTAGTCATCTTTAGTTCATGTGATACTTTATTGTCAATGCACAAATTATGTAATAGTAGTCTGAAACGTTATTGTTAATGCACAAATTAAGTAACAGTAGTCTGAAATGAAATGCTGTTTTACATCTAACCAGTGGTGCAAATAACTGACCCAAATGGGCCTTGATGAAATGCGTCGCTAGACTGTTCATACACATTTTAACGGGCCACAGTTGAAGAGCTGTTGTTCGTGCAAATATAGGCTGATTCATGTTCCCTTGCATTGTGTAACTGAGGTCCATGGCTAGTCTGGCTTTCACCAGACCAAGCTCAATCTTTTAAGAAATCAAAAAATAAATAAGCAGATCAGGCTGGGTTCACCCAGCCTAGTCCATAGGCACCCGATATTGTTTAATTTTCCGATTGAGATATCCATCTCAGCTACGCTTTAATGTACAAAGTCCAAACTTGGTATAAGGACCTGTTACCATATTGTATTGACACACTAGGAAATTGGCATCATTTGGCCTCTATAGGGGGCGCTGCAATACAGGAAGTAAACTCGTATCTCAGCAACGCTTTGATGTATGAAGTCCAAACTTGGTATAGAGACTTGGTACCTGATTGTGGGGACGCACTAGGAAATTGGCATCATTTGGCCTCTATAGGGGGCACTGCAATACAGGAAGTGAGCTTGTATCTCAGCAACGCTTTGATGTATGAAGTCCAAACTTAATACAGAGACAAAGTAGCTGATTGTGAGGACATGCAAGGGAAGTGGTCTCATTTGGCCTCTAGGGGTGCTGTAATACACAAATTGAGCTCACATCTCAGCAATTCTTTGGTGTATGAAGTCCAGGGACATGGTAGCTGATTGTGAGAGCGCACAAAGACATTTTCGCCTCTAGGGGCACTATAACAAAGTAAATGAGCTTATTTCTCAGCCGTTCTTTATCCAATTGCAATCAAACTTGCTGTGAGTGCTTGCTCATGTCATGGCAACGTCATTCTTGCTATAGCGCACTGCTTGGCCCCCACATTGCTGCTTGCAGCTATATTTCTCATTGGTTTAAATGATGTTACGCCCCAAACGCACCCCCATGACTGATTAAGAAACCTAGGAACACCTTGTTGCACCATGCACTCGACGTTTGATAACGAAAACACTCCCAATGTGGAATGGACATCCTACTAAATGTGAATAAGCTTTTGACGAGTGACGATGCGCTTTAGACGGTCATGATAGGGCTCTTAATCACTCTGTGTAAACCTGTGTGGACAAATGATGAAACAATGTACTGTAATTTTAATGCTTCTTAACATGAAATTGTGAACTATTTGGAGAGTTCATCATCTACATTACTGTACATACTATCATTAAAATATTCAGAGAATCCAGACAAATCTTTGCAAACAAGGCATAGAGCTGAAAGACAATATTGGATGGCCGTGGTCTTTTGGGCCTCAGATGGCACTGCATTAAAACCAGACCAGTTTCTGTAAAGAAAATCATTGTATGCACTCAGGAAAACGTCTGATAACCATTGTCCATGAGCACAGTTTGATACTCAATTCAGAATGGCTAGTGTAAACTTTACCATGCAACAGCCATTGTGTTAAATGAAGAGGTGAAGCAGCACAGTGGTAAACATGCCCCTGTCCCAACTGAAACATGCTGCTGGCATTTTTCATGACATAGTAAACATTTTTATTTTCAACATTTGATATGTTGTCTATGTCCTTTTTGTTGCTAAATATGGGTTTACGAGACTTGTTTAATATCACATTCTGTTTTTAATTGCATTTTACACAGCATCCCAACTTTTTCTGATTCAGGGTTGTAAATAAGTAGGAGCACAGGGAACACTTTCAAGCAGCTCTTTAAAATGCCATCTATAGACCACTGCTTATTACAGAGATGGGGTTGAACAGTAGCTGCCATTTAAATACAGTGTTTATCACCCACCATTCACCATTAGTGAGGTAATAGGAAGTCGTTGAAAAGAAAAAGGCCAATATTAGATGAACTTGAAAGTGCTGAATATTTGCAGGATTACATGAACATTTGCCTTTGGGTTTGCAGTTGAGAAGGACTGCTGCTCAAAATATCCTGTTGAGGACATTGTTTATGCAGTAACTTTGCCAAGGCAATGTCTGGCAAGGTAATATTTTGTAGAACAATGAATCAAAATCCCATTAAAATGCAGATAGGTGTGAAAAAGGCATTCATTAAGGCATCAGTTGAGGATAACTTTGAAAGGAGGCCTCTCCCAGAGAACACATCATGTCTAGCCTTGCTATTATACTCCAAGGGTCTAAGGAAAGGGCAGTAGAACACTACCGGAACATCCATACACAGCAAAATGAGATTTATAAGGGCAGAATAAACCAAACTAAATCAACCCTGCACTCAATTTTATCCACACATGACAAAACATCACAGAGCTAGATGAAAATGATATAAACAAAGACAAGTGTAGAATAATTTAGACAGTGCTAGGATAAATGAGTAGATTTATTCATGTCAAGGTAGCACAGATGTGTTTTGGAGTCAGTGATCTGTAAAACAAGTGATTGATTAGACTGCAGTCCTTGTTGTATATCAGGAGGCTCCTGTATTATAGACTTTGCAATGTCTACACACAGCCTTTGTGATGCACCACACAGGTAAGGCAGATCATTAATAACATGATATTGACCCACTCACCTCACTTGGCTAGCCAATGGCCAGAGATGGTAGAAAATGGATCAGCTGTGATTGCTGAAGCCATGACGCGCAGTGAAGAGGCCGTTCAACCTCGTAGTGTGTTTATTTTTCGGATAACCTAATGGAGTGAAGTCTATTATCCCGCTTATTCTACTGTTAACATGTTAAATATTAAGTTAATTTTACATTTTTCTGTTATCTCATTTGGATAGTTAAAGCTGTAAATAAGTATTTATTTCAAACTGGTACTATAGTCCCGCATGAATGGTTGCTACGCTGGAACACTAACCAGCGGGTCTACCACCTAGGCTACATATAAAACAATCAAAACATTAATGAAATCAAAATAAGGCATTTTTATTTTTGTAAATTGACCTGCACGTTCCCATTGATGGTGAAGTTTGATCTGCCGGCTCTCCAGTCCAGCCTCGGACAGCAGCTGAACAGCGGTAGCGCGCAAAGAGTGGTTGGTGAAGCGCTTCTCAAGTCCAACAGCCTCACTGATGCGCGGCAGCCTCACCTGGCAGCAGCCTCACTGATGCGCGGTAGCAGGTGTTAATTGAAAGTTATTTCTGGTAGGCCGTAATCAGACATATTCAGCAGCGGTGTTTCTTTGCTGTTTTTCCTTGATACAATGTTTCAAATTAACGGTAATTTTCACTAAATACTGTTAACTAACTTATTACCACAGAATTACAGAATCTAACCAAATTGTGGACGTTTCTTTCTTAATTAATTGATTTTGTAGCCTCATCAGGCAAAGCTACCCTTGGAAAACGGCTTTAAAACGGCTTTAAAAACATGTATTTCACTTGTCTCATTGGAGTGAACACAGAACATGGGCTGTGGCGCAAAGAAATGAATTAGTGATCTGCATCTCCGTTCACCAACAGCTAAGTTTGTGCTAACCCATTCGCACATATAATAGTCTATGTTATGTTTTCTCCATTGTTAACGTGAGATATGTCTCCATAGTGTAGTGATAATGCATAAGGTAGCCATGTTCACGTCACATGAGCCAGCTTGTTCTGTAGGCTAAAAGTATTTCTGTCCCTCCCAAACTGCTTTAAACTGGTGTGTTAAGTAGACAGAATTTCAAAAACACTCCTGGGGAACCCCCCGACAAACACATGCACTTTTGAAAAGCTTTTAAACGCCCATATGTGTACCCATCTTTTAACTTAGCCTACAGCCAGTGTTGTAAAAGTTCAACGCTTGTTTTCGTGCAGTAGGCTAGCCTTTTTGATAAGCGATGTGATGATAGGCTACACTGCATGTTATTAACCAAAAGCGCACGCTATGTGTCGAGTCAGATCGCGGGCCAGGTATCATTTAATCATAATTAATATTTGCGGTTGGGGGGGGGGGTGCTTAAAAAACATATAGCCCAGGGGCCTCGGGTGGTATTAAGGTCCCCTGATCATAGCCAACAGAGCGGTAACAGACTCAAGCATCTCTTACCTCAGAATTCTGTGCTCTTGAAGCTGAAATCTCCTTACCTTTTTCTCTCCCCTCCAGCTGTTGCACCATGTGTCAGTGTGCCACATCGCTAGCTGTAACAGCTGCCACATGGCCTCTCTGAAACATCTCCCTGACAGCGGGGGACCGTGGCATCTTGGCTGAGGGAGCAGCTCGGCTGAGGAGCTGTAAATGCCAGCCAGACTCCCCCTGCGGCCCGCGCCTCGTCTTCACCGCCGCTGTGAGTGCTCCTGGAAGTGCTCACTCAAAAAATCCCAGGGCTCACTTGCCTGCTCTAGTGTAGTGGCATGTCTCAAGTATGGGCTGCTATTGACAACTATGTCATCCTGGTTTTTTTTTTTTTTTTTCTGTTCATACATCTTTGCTGGCTGAGTAATATCCACCCAAGCAAGCAATACGGCAGATGTGTTTTGATACTTTGTTACTGTGTGTGTTTAATGTGATTGATTACAGGGGAAGACGTCAGAAAAGCTGGAAGAGACTTACAACTGGTTGTTATACTATCTGTGAGGGAAAAGGCTTTATCTCATAGAGCCCAGCACAAGAGCATCTTAAACTGAAATAGACAAATACCATCAACATAGTTTACTATTATGTTATCAAGGCATTTTCTTCTCTTTTTTTAAAAAAAATAAGCGCAAGCAACGTTGTTCATTATGAAAAATATAGTAGTTACATGGTAAGTACACTCATTTACTTATAACATAGTAATAAAGCATGTGTTATAACAAAAGTTCACAATATTTAAATCAGGCCAATTGTATTTTACATATCATGATAATGATGTGTCAGATATGTTCTGTGGCCAATAAGAAGCCCAATTTCTTTTTATGACACATTCAGTACTGGAAAGGAGGCCTTTTGATCTTTTAAGTTTTACAACTTACAGAGAAACAAGAAACAACACTTGATAAGAAGGAACAAGTAACAAGTGGATGAAGATTTTTAGCAATGTCAGGCAGTCATTTTCCCATGGTCCACCATTCATTTGATTATGTAAAGTCAAATGTTGCTTGGAGACTAGCATTAATGACTATCAATGACGAATTAAGTTTTCACATCAGGACTTTGGAACACTTGAAAATTCATTGCTCTGCACTTACTGCTGTTCACCCCTTTGCTATACGGTAAATGTTCATTGTCACATTTGTATGTCTCCAAACTGTCGGATTAGTTACAGGTGGTGATACACAAAATATATTTATTGCCCACCATCTAAATGGTGATGGTATGAATATGAAAACCAGCAATCCATCTACTGAAGGACTAACAGGAATTAGTGGCTGATGCAGACATTCTGAGTAAACCAAATGAGGTCTTCCCTTTCTGTGCCTCCATCATATCTATAAATGGTGTCATGTCGTCTGGCGAGGGTGGATGTGCGTCAACACTGCTCACACATCAGCCCAAATAAAAAATGGTGATGGACAGGCAGTCAAACCAGTCAAAATAAACCATCATGGCTGCATTGGGCATAGCAATGTGGTCTGTAGACTCATTGTTTCGCTGCTTGTTGTGGTGCCTGGTTGGTGCTGGACTATATGTCGTTTCCCTTTTCCTGCCTAAAGTCTCATTTGCTTTGGAAAGAGTTTCACGCTAAAACAAAAATCCTTTATCTGACGTCAGCATAAACTCCTTACTCTATAGGAAGAAAAGGGGGGAACATTTGATGTGTGTAACGGTGCCCAGGAGCAGTTTTGGATTTCAGCCAGACAGACTTATATCTGTTGGGAGCAGTCAAAGAGAATTTTTGGTGTTCACCACCTGGTCTGACCTCGTCTGTCCCTGACTGGGCTGAATCATCAGGAACTTCTGAGGAGACAGGCTCCAAGTCAATACTGGCAATTTGTTGTTGTTGTAATTGTGTTTTTTTAGTGGGGAATGGGTTTCAAAAGGCATTGATTAATTCCCCAACTGGGACATCAAAGGGGTGGTAGTGATAGTGTGATACATGTGTGTGTGTGGCTGTACGAGAGAGAGAGAGAGAGAGAGAGAGTGTGTGTGTGTGTGTGTGTGTGTGCGTGTGCGCATGTGTCCACATGGGTTCCATAATCTCACTCACCGAATACTCTAACAGCCTGTGAGCTAAATGATTAAGTGCCAAGTTCAAAAGCCTGACCTGCCAATGTCCCCGTGGAAACCTTTGCCGTCATGAATATCCCATGAATATTCATTCACTTCATCAGCTCGCCTTTCTTCTCGTTTGATGGGGCCGGACTGCGCCACTCCGCCTGCTGTTCACGCAGAGGTAAAAAAGAGCCATATGCCGTAAAGGTCAAGTCAGCCAGGGGATTCTTTCAAAGTCACAAGTGAAATCTTGATGCCGTCTCACTTCTGATCCTGTGCATGCGCTTGGTGAGGGTAGCGGTCAGGGTCTTGCTCTGAAACATCAAAATCAGGCAACCTCCCATACGCTTAGATGTTTGATTTTGTTTTGTACTCACCTTTGTTTGATCATTAAGAATAATGTGTACTTTCCCAGATGCTCCATAGCATATAGTGAAGAAGATGCCAGAGAGGAAGTATTTTCTGGAAGAGGACTGTGTCCACCAATCACGTTTTTTTGCATTGACAGTGCCCTGAATGTCATTTTCAGAGTGTATCAGTCAAGTGTTTATTGTTACGAAGTTTTGATTGGTCAGCGAGAGAGAAGTAATATTGACAAGCCCAGCCTATTGTTTTGCTATCGTCTGGTCTTCAAAGCAATCTTATGCTTATTATCATGCTGTCACTTGTTAGCCTGCCTTTCCTCATGAGGGTAAACGGAGACCCTCCCATGGTACACGTGAAGCCTCTTCGCCTCTCCATGCCTCTTCACCCTGACATGTGAACTCTCTCTCTCCCCTCTCTCTTTCTCTCTTTCTTTCACACACACACACACGTCTCTCATTGACCGAGAGCTCAACCTCATGCCACCTCTGAAAAACCTGAAAGCTTGAAGGTCAGTTTGGATTATTGCACCCTGGGGTATGGAATGTTGCTAGGTAACAGATTCTGTAGTGAGCGTTGATAAGGGGGTGGTGGGGATGGATTGTGTGTCTGTGTGTGTGTGTCTGTGTGTGTCTGTGTGTGGGAAGTGGGGGTGTAAAAGAGAGCCAGCGGCACTTTAACACCATTGCTACCTCAAGGTCACGCTCCCCCGTCTCTCGTGCCTGTGGCCGCAGCAAGCATGAAAGCCACCGGAAAACCTGGTCATCTGAATCTCCGTAGGGATAGAAGCCAGTGTACTTTAACAGATGTCCCCGGCAACACACACACACAGACTTCTCTTCACTGTCAGGTAAGTGATAGAGCGTTTAGATGTCTGGAGAGCATTCTGACCCCAACACCTGTCATCACTGACCTGTAATGGAGGATTAGAAGTGACCTCAGCCAAAAATAAAAGCATCGTGTTTCAACAGAATTAAAAAATCACAGCAGCCTTCACCTCGAATATGAAGAATAAGCTTACAATCAATAGATAGATAGATAGATAGATAGATAAATACTTTATTGATCCCCAAGGGGAAATGAAATTCAAGGTCTCAGTATACAGACTTCACACACAACATGCATTTGACAGGAACCCAACACAAGCAGTTTGTTAAATAATATTTTTAATATGGATATATTTGGACATTTGTTATAGCATAAAGCAGTCACAGATGTTGTATTTTGAAAGCTTCTGGTAACCAATATGACCTGCCTAATGCTCAGTCATTAGGGGGGTAATCACACTGCTCCTGCTTCACCTATCCTTTTAGCAATTTCCACTCTTTTTCATTCTTTTATTTCATTTACAAGCTAGTTTAGCAAAGACAGTGAAACAAGTACATTTAGATCTGAAACTTTAGTGGTTAGTTTTTTACTTTAAATGAGCCAGCCAAGTCAACGACCAAAACCTGAACGGCAATTCACCTTGAAGTTGGATTAAAACAAAATGCGCTCCTCTGGCCAGAGACCCAGGAGATCATGCCGAAAATGTACTGAGCTAGAACAGAGGATTTCTACTTTGGAATCAAAGATGCATGCCCTTCCATCAAAGACAGATGAACTACGAGAGGCATCTCATGAAGTGAGTATAGCAACTACTGGAAATGCAGAGAATGTAACACAGCAGTCTAATATCACTGCTAATAGAGCAGATGAATGCATCGACCTCACAAAGGTAAATGTGAGTACAGAGCCTTGGCACAGGCAAGGTGCCAGACCAAAAAACAAAAAATGTAATACAAGAACTGTAATTACCCCAACACCAGTAAATTCAGATGTTAACTTCAGGCCTCGTATCAGAAATACAGACAGATATTCAGCAAACTACTGAATACTTCAGACCAAATAGCACAGAGCTGAGTTGGACTGGGGCCAAGATATTAACCGAATACTATCACCTCTCTCTCCTGCACCCAACATTTTTTCTGCCAACCTTGAGCTGAGCCTCTGATAAGCGCTCAGTGGCCATACAGACGGAACAAGCGGATGACATCAACAACTCAGCTAAACCAAAACACTCTGAAGCACAGGCTGAAACAGAGATATGCCCAACCCTCCCTGCTGTGGGGCCCTCTGGTAACCACCCGGTAGCCTCCACTGAAATGCAGACCTTGGAGAAACACAAACAACCAGCTCAACAATGCCCAGCCATGTCCACTGGACAAGATAAGATGGGTGCTGCTAAAATGACTCAGTCAATCACTGGCATCAAACTCCCTGGAATCTCAGCAAACAAATGGATGTAATGAGCATGAGGATATATCACCTATCAAAGCTGCTGAGGGGCTATCAGAAAGGAAGGGTCATGTTGTAACACCAGTACCAATACTCCTCCCCACCTTCGTCGACTCCTTGTCACCACAAAGACACAACAACATGGAATACACTACTGGAATACATGCTGAAAGCGGAGCGTCTGCAACAAACTCCCCAAGGCCTCAGCAGGCAGATGGAGACTCTGGACCAATAATCAACCCCATCTTCCTTGATTTCCCATTACCACCTACACCCTATCACGTCCCCACCCGATCAAACTCCCCAGGCCACCCAAACCCCCCTGTATATCCATTCTCATCCCAACACTCCCCCACCCGCTCAAACTCCCCAGGATCCCCTGCATACCCATCACCATCCCCACCCCAGCACATGATTTTCCCTGCAAGAATGGAAGGACTGCTGCCAGTAGCCTTGCATCTTGTTAGTAGCCCAAGACCTTCAACTGTATACCCATCAACATCCCACCTTGTTAGTAGCCCAAGACCTTCAACTGTATACCCATCAACATCCCACCTTGTTAGTAGCCCAAGACCTTCAACTGTGCATTTTTTTAGTACCCCAAGACCCTTAGCACCAAAGGTGCGCATGGCACCTCCACGGCCTCCCCCTTTCCATTCAGAAGGATCTCTTAAGCAGCAACAACCTCTTAGTTCATATTCTCAGCTGGCATATAGCAGCTGCAGGGGACAATTATTTGATGATGATGATGATGATGATGATGACGGTATTGTATGATATTCTCAGGGTCCCTGCAATATAAATGGTACTGACAGTAGTTTTGAGAACATGCCGGGACCCAGTAAGCCCATGACATTCTCTATTCCTGTATTGACAAGAAATAGAACACAAATGCGTCGAGCTTAAAGGGTAAACCAGTCCAATCTCCTACCCGTACCAATTCAACCTCAGATTTCCCCCATGGACCATTTTTCCCCCAACACTTACAGCAAAACTAGCACTCCTACATATCAGATCTCTTTCAAACAAATCATTCTTAATTAATGATCTAATTTGCACACACAACCTTGATTTTTTACTTTTAACTGAGACATGGTTAGATCAAGCAAACAGTGCTGCTACTCTCATCGAATCAGCTCCCCCAAATTTCAGTTTTTTGAGTGCTACCAGAGCAAATAAAAGAGGTGGGGGGATAGCCACAATTTTCAAGACGTCTTTTCAGTGCAATCAGTCGTCATTCAGTGACTTTACTTCATTTGAATATCTGTGTGCACGCATTAAGTCTTCTCCTCAGATTTTATTACTGACAATTTACAGGCCTCCAAAACATTCAGCAAAAGTTTTTCTTGAAGAGCTAGGTGAACTGCTATCCGTCGTTTGCATAGAGTTTGACTGTCTTATTATATCAGGGGATCTAAACTTGCATGTGGATAATCCTGAAAACAAATACCCTAACACAGCATGTACAGGGGCCAACACACTCTCTCGGCCATACCCTTGACCTTGTTATCACAAAGGGTCTCGATGTCTCTACAGCTGTTAAAGACCTGGCCTTATCTGATAATTTCTGTGTGTTCTTTGATGTGTCTATGTCCCCACACACTCAAAACACAGCTATGATTGTAAAAAGGAGAATCATAAATGATCAGACAAGTGCTCTCTTTGAGCAAGCACTTTCACTAGTCAAGTCAAGTCAACTGTCAGACTCTGTAGAAGACTTATTTGATCACTTTAATGCAAAAATGGCAAATGGATGACATTGCTCCATTACAATTCAAGAAAGTTAAGGACAAACAGAAAGCACCATGGAGGCAAAATCCAGCAGTTAAACTTCTAAAAAGAGAATGTAGGAAGACTGAAAGAAATGGTGTAAATACAAACTTCAGATCCACTATGAAATCCATAAAGAGATGCTCCGCACATATAACTCTGAAATATGCAAAGCAAGACAGTCCTTTTTTTCTAACATTATCAATAGAAGTTCAAATAACACTCGTATTCTATTTTCAACTGTTGATAAGTTAACAACCCCCCCCCCCCCCCCTCACAATTAGCGCCTGAACTTCTCTAAACTAATAAATGCAATGAGTTTTCAATCTTTTTTTTAAAGGTAAAATTGACAAAATCAGACTTAACATATCTGCTCAATTACAAATTCAACAACCTGAACTTCCAGCAACGAACAGAGGGAAACTAAACTTGATATCAGAGTTCCGCTTGATAGACTACGAAACACTTGAAAAAAACAGTACAGAATCTCAGCTCTTCCACATGTCTACCTTTTATTGGCAAAATTATTGAAAAAATAGTCTTTAAATCAATTAACCACCTTCCTAACATCAAATGGGTATTTTGATTACTTTCAGTCTGGTTTTCAGGCAAATCACAGCACTGAAACAGCTCTCATTAAAGTTTCCAATGACATACGCCTCAACACAGATTCAGGTAAAACATCAGTCCTAGTGCTAGTGGACCTTAGTGCAGCATTTGACACTGTTGATCACAATGTTTTACTACACAGACTAGAACACTGGGTTGGATTTACAGGCATAGTTATCAGCTGGCTAAAATCATATCTACAAGAAAGGAGCTTCTTTGTTGCCATCGGAAACTGTACCTCAACACCAACGTCCTTGACCTGTGGTGTTCCCAAGGGGTCGATCTTGGGGCCACTATTATTCAACCTCTATATGCTCCCACTTGGACAAATCATCCAAAATAATTTGATTTCATATCATAGCTATGCAGAGGACACACAAATTTACTTAGCTCTGTCACCAAACGACTATGGTCCTCTTGAATCTATGTGTCAGTGTATAGAACAAATTAACACCTGGATGTCTCAATTTTCTTCAGCTGAACAAAGAAAAACTGAAGTAATTATATTTGGTAAAAAGGAAGAAAGACTTAGGGTTGCCACTCTCCTTGACACAAAAGGGTTGAAGGCAAAGGATAGAGTTAAAAATCTTGGTGTATTAATTGACAGTAATCTAAATTTCAACAGCCACATGAAAGCGATAACTAAATCAGCTTTTTACCACCTCAAAAATATTGCCAAACTCAGAGGGCTGATGTCAAAATCTCATTCATGCATTTATCTCCAGCAATGTTGATTACTGCAAAGGACTGTTCACAGGCCTTCCTAAAAAGACTATTAAACAGCTTCAGGTGATACAAAATGCAGCAGCTAGGATTCTAACAAAAACTAAAAGAACTAACCACATTACTCCAATTCACAATTTCGTCGCCGTTTAAAAAAAAAAAAAAAAAAACATAGTCCAGTATTTCTTTTGAAATTGAAATGAAGTTGTACGGACTGGACTATTTTTTTTTTTTTTTTAAACGGTGATGAAATTGTGAATTTCCAGAGCACACTTGGCAATCGAGATGGCAACATTTCCGGAAAGGTACTGGCTTGATGAAATTCATTCTGGACTCTATCCGACCACAAAGACCTCGGGATACTTCGGTTTGGCTTTAGGGACCCTCTACTCACTACCACGTAAGTGCAATGTTGTTTGGAACTGTAGAAGAGGTATAAAAATAGCGTTTTGTAGCGGCAAAATAATATGCCCTTCTCACTTCCACGCTAACGAGCTTTGACTAAAAACGGTAACATCGAACTTTCTCAAAACACATCCTAATGACATGATTTGGATGTCAACTCAACGCATGTACTCCCAATCATCCGTAAATCGATCTAAAGTGCATTTTACTCCGGATAATTCCTTTAAGCAAAGGGGCTAGGCAAAACTCACGTGTCAGAACAGGCAGGGGTCAGTAACAAAGAGCAAGCAAAGTCCAAGCAAAGGTTTCCAAAAAGGTTCAGGCAAAATCACAGAGTCCAAAAACAATCCTTGGTCAAAAAACAGTAAATCCAGCAAGAACATGAGACAACGCAAGAATCCACACTGAAAGACGTGACGATCTGGCAAAGAGTGTTCCACATGGCATGGCTTAAAAACCATGGCTGACAAGGAGAGTGGCAGCAGGTGTAGCAGAGCAAACACAGGTGATTGGACGCCTCCCTTGTCAGTCAACCAAAAGCCAAGGCAGAAGGAAAACCCGGACCAGAGCAGCAAAGGCATCTCAAGTCACAGGCTAGGAAATGAGGCTTCTGGACCGGGTTGTGACAAACGCGCTATATAAATAAACTTGACTTGACTTGACTTGACTTGACTAAGACACAAGTTTTGTGGCGTTGTACATGCACTGTGTAGTTCTACGCCAATTTTTTCATATTAGTTCTAAGCCAAGGGAGCCATACTGTCAGAGCGGAAGCCCCCTCATCGCATAATGGTTTTACTGGGCATGAGTCAGACAGTCCCCTCTTCTCAACAAGACAACCTCCATCAGGTGCTGTCCTGGGTGCTGAAAACTCATTAGGCTACATTGCCATCCAGAGCATCACCTCCAGCACTGCCTGATCATCTCACTGTTTGTGCGCCAGTATTCTGGGGCTTTGGTTTGGTGTGTGTGTGTGTGTATGTGTGTGTGTGTGTGTGTGTGTGTGTGTGTGTACGTGTGTGTGTGAGTGCGTGTGTGCGGGTGCGTGTGTGTGTATGTGTGTGTGTGTGCGTGTCTGCGTGTGTGCGTGTGTGTGTGTGTACGTGTGCGTGTGTGTGTGCGCGCAGTGTGTGTATGTGTGTGTGTGTGTGTGTGTGTAGTGTGTGTGCAGTGTGCATGCACGTGTATGCACGTACACTCTAGCCGGTTAGATTGTATGGCTCGGATTTGCTGTCATCGGTCAGGCTTGTTACACCTGGGGGGCGGCTAGGATAAATCCCAGGCCCTCGACAGGGTGACAGGCAGTCTGTTAGCTAACCTTGAGCTCTGGACACCAGACAAAACCAGCCGAGAAGAAGTGACATGGGTTGATAAGGACAGAGAGGACGGCCAAGTGCCACAAATTAGCTTTTTTGTGCACTTGATGCTTCAGCTCATTAAACTGCACAAACTTTATGATGAATGTCCCTTCTACAGTGAGAAGTTTATCATGGTAGCAAACAAATAACAGGGAAGTGTGCATTTTTACATAAGCAGGCTTTGATCAGAAACATCCCTGCAGATTTGGCATATAGCAGGAATAGATGTTCTATGTGCAGATCTGCCAATCTTGAAAAGGCATATATATCAGGGTTCAGTCTCATGAGCTCTATGACTTCCACCAAAACAAAAGGACTTTAGATTGCATCATGGTTATTAAGCAGGAGCACTGTGGGGCAGGGGGATAGGACCATTCCAAGGCCCTTGCACTGACCAGTTATAACAGCATCTATTACTGTAAAATGAAGTGTGCATTAAGACCCACAGAGATGAGTAGCTTAAAAATTCTTGCAATGACCATGGTGTTACTGTTAAGCATGTGTAACAGAATGGTATACTGCAGTTGATTCAGCTTTTCTCCCTGATAGTTTAGCAATGAGTCGTCAGCCAGTCATGATGTAGGGGTGTTTTATGAGTCAGATGGCAGTGGTTTTGACTGTTGGTATGTCCACCATTCCCCGTGATTTAGTTAAGTCTACTGTGCGTGCAGAAACAAACTCCCCTTGGTTTCCTCCGTTGTTGATATTGTTATGACTGTGCATCCCACGTTAATGACGCCATAGTTTCCTTCGACGTCGCTTTGGCACCTAGCTACATTAAAGAGGGTATTTTTTTGCAGTGGAAAAGGAAAAGCTGGTACCTAAACCGAGTGGAGTAGAGTTGAGGCGAGTTGAGCAGATACCATGCAGTGGAAAAGCGACTTAAAGCTGCAGTTGGCAAGATTTTTTTGATCATATTCACTGAAACCGACACTATGCTCTTACAGAACATTGTGTTACTTTAAAGATTCATGTTAAAGCCTCATAATCCCATCAGCCTCATACATGCATGTCCCATGTGGACTGAACTATGGCATGTGTCATATCATTGTGTTTTATTGTGTATAATAAAGGCCACATTCATGTTTTGTCTGTGATCAAGCCCAAGCCGCAATCTGAGTTTCAGGTATTCTTAATTCACCTTGCTTTGTGAACAAGGAGGAGATGAATGACTCATATATAAATACTCATATATCAGTCCAGACACACAGCTCATGGTTGGGCTTGGGTTTATGTGCTGATTTCATGAATTATTTTCAATACATGCGGTAATATGTCTATAATATGAACATTGTCTATATATTGTTGTCACAGAAAATGAATGGTATCCATTAAAAACAGAAACAGAAAAAGATAATAAAGCTATTGCCTTATCTGTTAAAAATAAAGGGTCATAAATATTTTATATCGTCATATCTACACCAAAAACATTGGATCAAAGACACCCAAGAAGCATGTAGGCAATTTATAAATGTTTGTCTATTCGTGGATTTTTTGTCTGTGCTGTCAGTATTGTACAAGCACTGCAAAGTGAATAGAACAGTTGACTGCATCTTTTATGCCTCAGAAAAAATGAGATGTGACAGATAATAATAATAAAAAAAAAGAATCTGCTCCTGTTAGAAAAGACCTGATGGAATTTTTTGGATTTTCCCCCTTCTCTTTGGTGTCCCTCATCATTAATTATCCATATGGAGAGTGTGAAAAAGGAGTCCTCTCTTTTTCCCCCACGACAAACTTTTGTAAAACGGCCTTGTGACACACTTGCATGGACTGCAGTCAAACACTCATCTGCACTCTATTCCAGGTTTATGGCTGTGTATGGGTTTATGTCGTATGTATGTGTCTGTATTAAGGTGTTGATTTTAACTGATTGGGTTAATGGTACAGACCACCACCACCCCCACATTCCCTATAATGGTTTAGCCCAGACCTAATTGGGTAATTGCCTAGCCTATTTAAAGGCAGGCTTATTTCACACGGGAGAGAGACACAATACACTGGAGACGCAGGAGAAACAGGAGGACACATGGGAGTGCCAGAGATCCAGGGCCAGAGATCCAGGGCCAGAGATCCAGGGCCAGAGATCCAGATCCAGATCCAGGGCCAGGGCCAGAGATCCAGGGCCAGATCCAGGGCCAGGGCCAGGGAAGTTAAATGTTTGTTTGTTTTCATGTAAAGTTAACCCTTGCTTGTTGTGAGGCAAAGGGAAAGTAGGTCCAAAGTTGCAAGGGCACCTTGCTTGGACAGGGAGCCTAGAAAGGTTAGGTTCCTGGTGCCTAGTTTAATGGCACGGTACATGTTTGTTTGTTTGTCTACTGAAGATCGCCTGATTTCATGTTTGGACTCCTATTGTGCTTCCTGGATCTGCCTGCTTGTTTATGGACTAAATAAATTATATTTTTGTATGGAACTGCTGTCTCCTGCCTTCCCTCGACACCACCTAATCCAGTGGCGCACCTCCCTAAACGTGGGGTGGTCGCCTCGGTCCCTCACAGTAATTCATATTGTAAATCAAATGAACATCAGACATTCCAAATGTCCGTAATTACTATATTATTTAATATTTGTATAATAGTCTTTTTTGAAACAGCAATGTGCATTTTACGGCAATGTATTTTTAGCTTTTATTTTCAAAGGCTCATTTCTAGTTGCTGTAAATATCGTCTTTCATCTTTTGATGAACACAGTGGCTAATGAGTAATGTCAGATGCCAGAAATAAACAAGGCATTTGAAATTCTGAAATCAACAACTGTAACCATGTTCAGCTACTTTTTCCTCTTAAGGCCTTTTTAAATCATCGAATTACTTGCTATTCCTTTCCCATTGTTTGTATGCAGACCTCTTCCTTCCAGAATCAGCTGCTCCTCTCAGCAGTACCCCTCCACACACACACACACACACACACACACAACGTATGCTGTAATTAACACCAGTTTCACCCCTCCATGCAACCTGCCGTGGCGTTCATATCCAGAGTAATTGGGAGGAGAGCTCCAGACCCAGGGAACAATTCAACTCCGCAGAACATTTCTCCATCTCACGTTGTCCCAATGGCAGCTAGTACTGTGGGTAGGTCTGAAACACCAAATCCGCGTCTTAGAACACTATTAAGTCACACAGTGCAAATGTCTCACCAGCAATCAGAATCAAATCCTAATCAAGTAATTTTATCGTCAAATTGCAGTAGAAGCATGGTGATTGTAAGCTCTCAGGACGTTGATTGCAATGTGATTTTCAAGGCCTGTGACACGTTTGGGTAAAAAGCTGAGACATCATGCCTACAGCGCTTAATTAATCAGCATGTACTGTACATGACGTGTAATTCTGCTGTGTGGTAGAGAGAAGGAATGAAGCTATCTTAAAGGAGCTATGAACGTAGTCACAATTCTGGAATTCTGTTGGCTTCACGTTGTCTTGAATCGACATGGCCCTCTACCATTGACTTGCATTGTGTTTAATACAACGTGGTGTTACAAGAGAGCCAGCCTGGCACTAACTGGCTTGAATGCTAACTTCACTGGATATCTGGACAACACAGAGCTAAGTGTTTTTGACATTATGTCTAAATTGATGTTTCTTCACATTCTGTAGGTAATTTTTGGCTGTTTTAAATAATAATAATAATAATTAAAAAAAACAAAAACACATAGCACCTTTAAACATATTGTCGCATCCATTTCAGCCCTTGGTTTGCCAGGTCAAAAACAAAAGGCTGAAAGAATGTGTATATATAAGTATATATACTTTTTTGATCCCGTGAGGGAAATTTGGTCTCTGCATTTATCCCAATCTGTAAATTAGTGAAACACACTCAGCACACAGTGAACACACAGTGAGGTGAAGCACACACTAATCAACAGCGGTGCTCGGGGAGCAGGGAGGGGTTAGGTGCCTTGCTAAAGGGCACTTCAACCGTTCCTACTGGTCGGGGTTTGAACCGGCAACTCTCCAGTTACAAGAGCTAACCAGTAGGCCACGGCTGCCCCTAAGATAAGAGAGAATGAAAGATCTTCCCTCTGCTCAACTACAGGTCGGAACCCTAGGACAGGAACAACCACGCTGTTCTGTTCATATTCACATACACACATCACACACACACACACACACACACACAGTAACACATAAAATACTGACTGAAATCCACAAATTCTCTTGGTTTTGAATTGGTCCTTATAATGTGACTCCCTCCCTCATTTACGCTCTCTCTCTCTCTCTCTCTCTCTCTCACTCTCTCACTCACACACACACACTCCAACTCTGTGCACTCATATAGGCCTTTTTGAAAAAATATAATGTCCGCAACACTGCAGTGTTGCAGACATTATATTTTTTCAAATGAGTATAGTTTTCTTTTGTCCTGCACCTGCCAGAAGGTGGGATGTGCACACTACAACTGTTTGCGGCACTCATATAGGCCTCCCAGAAAGTCATCTCAAGTGATTAAAGAGGACTAAATGATTTACTTTTTCCAAGCAAGGACATGGCATGGAGATAAACAACCTGAAGATAAAAGATTTAGAGACTACATAGCACGGCTGTAAGGAAGGCAGACTTCTGTAGGTGCCACTGAAAGGACAAGTGCAATAGTGATGATATAACATGATCAAGGTTTTCTCAGGGACATTCTGAGAATTTTTGAAGAGTTTCGGTGTTTTGATATTTGTCATTTGTCATAATAATTATTATTATTATTATTTACATATTTTTTATTCAGATAGGACTGTAGAGATTGACAGAAAATGCATGGGAGAGAGAAAGAGTGGGACGAGGAAATGATCTCAGGCTGGAAAGGAACCCAGGTCTACATGGTCCCCCCATTAAGACCTGAATGGAACCCAGGTCTCCCCCTGAATGGAACCCAACCCCCCCCCCCCCCCCCCCCCCCCACAGCACTGCAAGTTAAGAACACTGGGTCTTAATAATGGATTTCATTATTGCAACATCAAGTGAAATGACTTGCGAAAGATAAGATAATTAGATGCACAGTTAAATAGTATTGCCATCAATATATCAAGATAGCATTAAACCCTAATAAGAACCACAACTTCTTTTCATTTACTACATTGATTTCTATCGTAACTGAGCATATTCCTCTTCAGTGTTGGAGGAGGGTGTTGTATACTAAGTGATTGTTATTGCAGTAAGAGCACCCCTCTGTCTTGTGGTAAAGACTCGCGTGCCCCTCTGCCTGGTGCTCTGCCAGCTCTTTGTTTATTTACAGTCTTTGTTTCTCACACATGAGCACACACACACACACACACACACACACACACAGGGCCAGATGTACAGAGTACATACATTTGTGAACGTAGGGTTATTAGCGCCATGGCCAACCCGCAGAAAGCGAACGCTGTGATATCTAAGTTTACATGGTATGTATCAAACATGTAGTACATCGGGTAATCAGCGCCTTTCTCCGCCCCCTACTGCAATTTGTGAACGTCCACAACTGAACGGCATACACCAATCACAAGCGCCATTGAATGAAGTTAACTGATGACAACATTAAAATTAATCAAACGTTTAGTGATTATGAAATAATACAATACATAAGATTTCAACAAGCAGGGAGATAATGAAGAGCTGTAGTTCTACCCGAAAGACTCGGGATACAAAATATAGTGAAAGGGGATTTAATCCTGTATAGGATATCAGAGACAATATAGGCTACGTAAGATACATGAAGGCTGAATGTTCAAACAGTCTGAGTAGGCCCCCATCCGTAGACTGGTAAGCAGGGCAGGGATGTCGGATCCTGCCGATAGACCGTGGCAGGGGCGAGGAGCATACACCCCCGGCAAAGCTTGAGACAGGGACCAACTGGTGGCAGTGGGGTGGTGGAGACAGCTTACTGAAAGTAGCAAGGAGGGAAGGTAGACAGAAGTTTTTAAGAAGCGCATTCGTTTTCTATTCGTAGTAGGCTGATTGAATGAATGGGAGGCATAGGCGATGTGACTGTGAATCTACTGTGAAAGCGCAATTTGCCATTTTCAGCTCCTGAAGTGGGCGCAAAAGCATTAGTACATCTGGCCCACAGTATCTCTACATATATACAATACCTACCTTCATTAACGGCCAGTAGCGGAACATGTCAGCATTGACATTCTCTCCAGATTCACAATGATCTTTGTTCCTCTTTCCAACTGCACAGCCTGGACTGCGCATGTGCTGAAGACTGAGCTATGACTGAACGTGCTCTGTGAGAGTACAGAGAGTCAGCCAGGCGGAGTGTGGAGTAACTGGAGTCCCTGAAAGAGCACTGCCACTCACCAAGGTCCAGAGGGGACCCTGCAGACAGCAGACTCACAAATGTCACTGCAGTGGACAGAGGGAGAGGGGCAATCTGTCTGCGCGGCTCTCGAGGTGCACTTCAGAAATTGTATGACACAACGGCTAAAAAAAAAGGACAGACACACAGTGTGTGTGTGTGTGTGTGTCAGTGTTGTGCGTGAACGAGTTCAAAAGAACGCGTTCATTGAACACGCTCATTTTTTCGTGAACGTTGAACTGAACGCAACACATTTTTTAATAAAGAACTTGAACGTGAATTAGTTCACATTATGTGTCATGAATGGCAGACATCACTGTAAATGAACGTTGGAATTTGTTAACTGAGTGACATCTGTTTTCTCTTTTGAAACGCAACGAGAGAAAGTTCCTCCCTCCTGTATTCTCGCTGGTGCCGCTTAAATCATGTATCACCAGACAGAAATGGTTTTGATATTGTGTGCGCAATGCATTGCGGGCAACGTAGTGTCCGGCTGAGAATAGTTGAATAGCATACTGGCTTCCGCACAACGTTACCCGTGATGAATTGCAGCAGAGCGGGGTAGGCATAGCAACGCCGCGTAGCAGGCAACGACGAGAGCGCCGAGGGCTGGATTTCATTGCACTAAGTATAGAACTGGTCTACCTTGTCTGTACTGCTGCAAGTTTCATCACCTGGTAAGAAACCCACAATTGTAGTGTCATGAGCAAATGTCTAATGAGCAGCTTCAAAGAACGTATAGTGATTTCTAGCTCGTAGTGTGAAAAAAAGTATTTATTTAAATATCTCACGAAAAAAGTAAAATGAACTGAACTTTGAACTAGTTCAGAATTAAAATTGTGAACTTTGAACATGAACTGTTCACTTTGAGCATGTATGAACTGAACTTGAACTAGTTCAGAAAAGCTGTGAACTGGCACAACACTGGTGTGTGTGTGTAAATGTGTGTTTGGGGCTCCACACCAGCTGCTGGCCTCCTATGTCATTCTCACTTTGTCTCACATGTTTACCTCATGGTGGATGTTTGCTTTGATACTCACATTGTGACCATAGTCTTAGTGTTTGTTTGAGTCTGCACACCACCCCACTCACAAGAGAGAGCAGGAGGATGGGAGGGGGAGGGTTATATGGGTTGTGTCCAGCTACCCTCTCTGCCTCCTCAGGCTAGGAGTGAGCGGAGGGCAGAGGGCATCGCCTTAATGCTCTCTCTTGCTCTCTCTCTTACACACACACATACACACACACACACACACACACACTCTCAGTATCCCTCAGAGGATGAGCAAATCTTAGTCTCCACGGTGTGCTTGAGAGGAGGACGAAGGATGGACCTCCCTCCACACACACACATACACACACACACACACACACACCATGCCCTCTCTCACCATCCTCTCTCCTCCTGCACTCCTTTACCCCTCCTCCTCCTCTTCCTCATCCCCCCCCTGCCCTCTCTGCCTCTCCTCTGCCGCTGGTTTCTCAGAGCTCTGCAGCAAAAGAGCTGATTAATTGAGACAGAACCAACTGACCGCAAGTCATTAAGCTGCCACTGGGCCGAGCACGAGTCACTTCTCATTTGGGCTGGGTCCGGGGCACTGGCGCCGACTCCGCCACGGCCTCATCATCCTTCTCTCTCTCCAGGCCCCCTGGCAGCTGCGGCCGGCCGCCCTGCCCATCACATGCTGCCCACTCCCCTGTGGAGACCAGCATCTCTCACACAGGAGGATCCTCTTGGACTACATCATATACTTAAATGTACACACTTACGTACAGATGTATTCCCACACAAAATACACAAAATGCACACACACACACCCATAGATACTCACACATATAGACACACGACATGTACACTTTAAAGATATGTACATCTATACAGAGAAACACACACACACACACACACACACACAGATACACAAGCATACACACACACACACACACACACACACACACATACAAAACAGAGAACCTAAGCATTACCTTGTTAACTCACAAAACATCTTTTATATGATCAAAAATGTACAAAGATATAGAAGTATAGTTCTGGGAAAAGTTCTGTGTCTCTCAGCAGCTCCTTTGAGACGACTGTGTGGATGAGAAGTGACTCACAGTGGCACAAACAAATTAATAGAGCCAGCTATACAAACCCCCCTGTGGAGGGTAACACGTCGTTACGCTGTGGTTCAGATTTACCCAGATATCTTTATTAGCGCATGCATGCATGGAGACAAAAGTAGTGATAGGGCCTAGCCTGCCTCTGGGGAGAAGGACTTGTGTTTGTATGCTATTATTGCTGCAGGGTAGGGAACTCAGATGCAGTAGAGAGAGAGAGAGAGAGCGAAAGATAAGATTCTTTTATGAGAAAGTAAGTCCACAGGAAAATAGGAAGCCGGGGGAAAACACATAATCCGGCAAGGCATCTCTATCATCAACTGCAGGAATGTTTGTAGTTGTTTGTAGAGTCCAGATATTGTTGCCTGTGGTCAGGTTATACCTGGAGCTCCTATTGAAGTGTCAAACCATCTCCTAATGTCTGCCCTGGCAACACTATCTCTCTGAGACGATACTCAAATGCAGGGCCGGCGCTAGCCATTTGGGTGTCCTAAGCACAAATGCTTGGTGGTGAAAAAAACGTCCTAAATTGCAAAGCAAACTAGGCTAACGTTACCTGACTATATCTCTGATGGCTAAAAGAAATAGCAAGCCCAGTTTAAGCATAATCAGAAATAGCATTGGTAGCTAGCAACCTGAGGAAGGATTGCTAGTCTTATGCACCGATTGCTAACGTTAACAGAAAACAGCAGTGTTGAATTGCATTCAATAACCCATAATCCATATCCATATCCACAACGTAAATAACTAGCTAGCCAGCATCAATAATTTGCAACGTAACACTTGAACATGAATATGGCTAGTAGGAGCTTACGGTAGTAGTATTACCTGGCATAAGCAGACATGCATACACGCAAGGGCTACAAAACTAAAAATAATTTTTTATTTAAAATATTGTCTTAACTGCAAGTGACGCGCAGCATCATCCCGCTGTCTCTTCTTTTTCCTTTTTTCCGCCCCCGACTCTTATGAGGCCATGTCTAAGGTGCGCCTCACCTTGGCTAAAGGAGATGTGATGACTGGCCCCAGGTAGCGGTCTTAGCTCAAGGTCACAGTAGCATTACACCCTGCAGTTATACAAAGTCCTGACACGTCACATGGGGGCTGGGAACACTGGGAGGTGGGGGAGGGGGGCACCAGAGGGAGACTGGAGAGAGGGCCGCACAGGAGATTCACCTTTTTCTCGACTAATTTGATCTAGGCCTATATTACTTTTGTATTGCTTTTGCAATGTTTTAGACATATTTTATTTAAAGAGGCGCCCGTTAATTGGGCCAGGTTTGACACCACAGATGCTGCCCTATCCAGCACTGTGCGTGCATTGGAATGCTGGGCTGCACCCTCAGCTGAAATCCAGCATACGAAGATTAAGGAGATCCTTAACTGGCTCCTTAACTGCACCCTCATCGCCTCTCCTCTCTATTTTACTGACCATTGTCACGACAGCCCACTCCACTTCACCTCCGTGGAGCAGGAAGAACAAACTCAGCAAAGATACTCGTGCAAGATAAACAACTTGTTCCGAGGTTGGAAACAAAAAAGGGATTCTGCCAACAACAACAACAATAAAACGTGACGGCTGTGGGATGTGTTTTATTTACTTGTGGCGACGCTAATCCCTATTAACCTCTGGGGGAGGTGAGGTGGGACTAGGAAATTAAAGCCCCCAGACAGGAGTAGAGTGCATAACACACAGTCCATTTCCCCCATTCAAACAACTCTCAGTCATCCGATTTAAGGTCATCTTGAAGCAATGAGCTGGAAGAGGTGCTCGCATGTCTCTCTCTCTCTCTCTCTCTCTCTCTCTCTCTCTCTCTCTCTTCCTTTGTGTGTGTGTGCGTGTGTGTGTACGAGTTTGATAGTCTTTTGGCATAGTAATGTGTGTGGCTGTATGTGCATGTTTGATAGCCTTTGTGCCAGGTTGTATGTGTCTTTCTGTGTTATGAACACGTGGCAGAAATCACATAAACACAAACCTGTTTACTTTCATGGCTGTCGGTTTCGCTGTTGGATTTTTATTGCAGTTATAGATTGTCATGCCTTGTCGCTGTCAATCCCCTCCTCCCCTGCCACACTCCCTCATGCAGATTAGGATGGAAATTAAAGCAAGAATGGAAGGCATGCTGCTCACACATCCACACACACACTCAGATTCTGCTCCTCCTCTGAGCTGGCCTCGCTCACCACATCTATAACCGATTGCAGAGGCCCATGGCAGAAAAGTAATTATGTTTCTGTGAGGACCAAGTGCATTTCACTGACCAGTGAATTCTCTGCACTTAAACCCATGGTGGCCTTTCGTATTTTATTAAGCCGAAGCCAAACAAGCCTGGCCACACTGCGAACAGAAGACTGATGTGCTGTAAGGCCGAAAAATGAATACCAGCCTTGCTTTTATATATTTATTTAATTAATCATTCGTGGGGGGGGGGGGGGGGGGGGGGAATGCCTTGTCTTTGAGCTCTTCACCGCTGGAATAGAAACTTGCAATTAAAGCAGACACTCATTTGGCTTCCTTAATTGAGTGTTAGTTCCAGGCGATTTGAAACACTCCAGCTTTGGAGGGGGGTCGACAGACAGCCAGTCAGACAGCCACTGGAGCACTGGTACAGTACTGTGCCCCGCAAGCACACACACAGGCACACACACACACACACACACGCACACACACACACAAGCACACAAACACACACACACACGTACACCCCCCACCTCGTCTGCATGCAGGGGCTCACGTGCCACTCAAAACACCACTTAACACGCCAGTCTGCGTGCCAAGCTCATCTCCTCCCCCCCGAAAAATGGGCTTGTTGCCAACCATGCCCCCCCCCCCCACACACACACACACCTCCCTCTCTCTCTCTTATAATCACCCTTCTCTGCATAGGCAATTCATTGTCTTGTCTTGATTCACAGTTGGAGGCAGCATAGCAGGAAGACAGGAGGCAGGAGAAATTGAGTGAATGGAAAGCATTAGATTGTTAGTAAACATGGCTACAACTGGGCTTTTGGTGGCCTGGTTGAGGTATAAAGATGAGTGTGGGACTGACCAGAGTCTGGACAGGCTCTGTTTCGTTTTGCTGTGGGCTGGTGTGTTGCGGGCCAAGGGCCCGGGCCATCCCAGTTGAACAACTGTGTCTCAGGGAAGACAGATGTTCTATTCACCAAACCTGGACCAACAGCTGTCGAGTTGGACCTCGCTGTTTGTTTCTGTAATCTAATTTCTGGTGCTGAATGGGGAAAGACATTTTTGGTGTGTCAAAGTAGGCTTAGCCCGACATTGTCAGACAGTGAACATCCTGTGCTTCCAGAATTACTTTGGGAAAATGGCCAAAAACATCCATCACAGAGAGGGAATAAACTACAATTAAGCTTTGATTAAGATCCCAACACACCATAACAACAGTGCTGCAAATGTGAAGCTTTGTGCTATGATCATTGTAGACAACACACCACTTCATAGTGTACTCTCTTGTGTTTTACCCAAACAAGTCAGACAACAGGTAAAAAGCTTTTGATGCTCTGCTGTGGTTGGAAGCTGAGATATAATTGAGCAGGTTGGAGTGGGAGTGCCGTCTGAACATGTCCATTCACGAGCCACTGTGTCGAGTTCAAACAGAATACCATTTCAGACACGTTGCTCGGCTAAGCCAACAGAAAGATATACGAGAACACAGAGGAGCAGCGCAAGGAACAAATTGCCAAACTTCAAAACCTCAGATTCCAGCAAGCCAAAAGAGAATCAAATCAGAAGCAGCATTTCAGTGCAGTCTGGTTGAGGAGTGAGCTTAAAGCAAAAACAGGAAAAGCCCTTTAGCTAGGAGTTTCTTGAAGACTTCAAAGTTTATGCTGCAAGTATCCTTTAACAAGAGAAGGCAACTTTCTGCAAAGGCCCAAGCATAATACGAAATACAGGGAATCAGACGGTTGGTCAGTAGTGATTAAAATGTCTCTTCCACTGGGAACCTGTAATGGGAATTTCCTCCAGTAATTTTCTGAGCTTAACACATGGGATGTCACCTCCCAGATATTTGTAGGCTCCCCATCATTT
Source organism: Alosa sapidissima (assembly GCF_018492685.1). Lineage (NCBI taxonomy): Eukaryota > Metazoa > Chordata > Actinopteri > Clupeiformes > Clupeidae > Alosa > Alosa sapidissima. The sequence goes on from NC_055959.1 coordinate 24,937,970, forward strand.
CAAATGACTGGCTCTCTTGTGCTGCACCAGTGCACCGTATTTATTGACTGTAAAAGAGACCAAACAGAAACGCTGCCTCTCTGCTGGGTGTGCTCAAGTGTGATGTGTCAAAATATGGGTTTAGCTTGACAGATTCAGATCAACCGGACAACTTTTAAAATGCGGTCTAGCTGGCAGTCATTGCAGGTATGTCAGTGGTTGTACAGTTGTACATAGTAATGTGGCATGACACAGACTATTCTGCTGGTGGTGTTCATTTGAGAGATATGCATGAAGGTGCACATGCTTGTGCCTATCCCATTGATTCCCCACCCCTACCACCATTTGCAAAGAATGAACAAGCCTTGTCACCATGTCTGACACCTAAATCTAGACAGACAACTAGGCAGTTAGACAGATAATGTTGTCGTCTGCTTTTCAAAAGCCCTCATGAAACCCGAGAAACCAGTGTCTTACAAACCAAACGAACTGACCATCAAAAGACGCTGAGCTGGGCAGGACAGCGCTTTAATGCTAGGTTGCATGTCAGTCACTGTTTGTGGGGGCTCATTTTGTGATAAGCCATCAAAGTGTGTCAAGCAGAAGAGGGAGCCTTGGTGTGTGTGTGTGTGTGTGTGTGTGTGTGTGTGTGTGTATGCCTGTGTGTTTGTGCAAATGGCTTAGCCCTACTGCAACAGCTTTGTTTTCTCCCCAACTCCTAATGGACAAAATTATCCATGCCAAATGTCCACCGAGCTACGAAGCTGTCATGTTATGGCTAGTTGCCTTGACCAGTGTCTGGATAGAGGGTACGCAGGAATTCAGGACTGATAGTGATTGAGAATCTGTGGGTCTAACTGTGCTGCTGATCTGTGGGTTAACTTTCCAGCAAGAGTCACCATTGCCTATGGACGTATTATTGATATTGTATTTGTCTTTGTCTGTGAGAAACACTTAACCACTATGCTGCCAAATGTGCTCCATAAATAGATGGACCTTACCGTACCATAAATGCATTAGGGACAATAGTACAGTACACCAGTAATTTTGTTTTTTCCAGGCAGTAAAGTGTCTGTGAAGTAGGAGCGTTTCCTGTTAAGGTCATCTTCATTAATGTCATGCCTGATAGATTCGAAGTCAGCAGAGGGAGGCTTTGACATTCAGTCTGTGGGTGGATTGGTAACACCAGGAACCTGAGCAACACATACAGTAGACGCTGCATACATGTCATCTTACATCTTGGAATTGTTACTAGATAGCCCTTTCCCTTGGTTTCCTTACCTGTTATTGTACAGTATAATCACTTGAGTTCCGAGCTAGCATGGGCTAGGCCTTCATAGGTATGCAGATAAACCTAGATTAGAGACCAGATGATATTAGCATGTATGGGATAAATATAGTACATCTGCCCTTTTCACTTTGGGCTGTGCATTTTAATTATCATACAGTACCTTGATGTCCGAAATGTGCTTAAGCTCACATTTGGTCAGCTTTTGATGTGTGCTGGATGCTATAACCGATTACATTTTTGCTTACCACTTTGCCATTCTGCCAGCAGAGAGCCAGCTTGAGGTAACAAGCTATAGGCAAGCTTACAGGCTTACACACACACACACACACACACACAAACATACACAGACAGACACAAACACACACATTCACACACATTCACACACACACACATTAAGTTAAGACAGACTTTCATAAAGTGATGGAAGCGGAGCGCCTCACCTTGGCTAAAGGAGATGTGATGACTGGCCCCAGGTAGCGGTCTTAGCTCAAGGTCACAGTAGCATTACACCCTGCAGTTATACAAAGTCCTGACACGTCACATGGGGGCTGGGAACAGAGTCTCTCATAAGGCCCTGGGCCTCAAGAGGTGCCCGGTTTCTGCTTTGCTGGCACCCACCACCACGGGGCTCTGAGGGCTGAGCGTAGCGTTCCACAGGACTGGTGCATTTAGCTCACTGGGCAAGAAATTATGGATGAGTTCAGTGAGCCTGAGGGTAACTGTTCCAGACACATGGCTGCAGTATTAATGTGCAGATAGGGGAAGGAATGATGGCCGCCGCAGCCACAGCTGAGCAGACAGACCCTTCCACTTCCAGTGGGGATTAAACAGAGGGACAGACTGTGCTGAAGCGTTGGCTGGCTGCTGCACAGGCGCCGGGGTATTTAGAGATGGCATAGTTTCTGGAGTAGGAGCTTGTTGGTCATTTGGGGTGCTTTCTGTCCCTTTGGTTTGAGTGACTGCTGTCACAGGGCTAGCCTGGCCATGTTTTTTTTTTTGCTTTGGCAATGGATTAGCTTTGGACCAGTGGCTATCTGGGTCTCTCGCTGAAATAGAGACAAGCTGTCCTCTCCTGGCTTGTTGCTCTCGTTCATGGAAATGAGCATTTCGGAAACCTTCCCAAATGGTCCTCAGAGAGTGCCCTACCCCTCTTCGACAGTCATCCGAGCTGTGATCAGAGTAAATCCTTTGTGTGACAAGGAACGCTCACTGTGAAGAAATCAAAGCATCCACACTCATGAAGTTGGATAGAACTTTCCATGACTTCTTTTGCATCTATCTATGTCATCATTATACGCTTAGAAAGAAAGGTGCTGCAGTTCTATGCACTAGGTGAACTGATGGCATGACTGTGGCCTTTGTGATAAGAGAGGAGATGGGGTTATTGCTCATTAATCAGCCTAATTACAGCCTGGAATAACACAGACACTCATGCACTCAACCCCTTAATTAGAACCACCACCACTCACCTTCTTCCGCCTCCACCTCTCTTATAACAGCCCACACTGTAATCAACAGATGTGTTTATTTCCCATTGATGGAGCTTTTCTTTTAATGGCCAATTTGATGGTGATTACAAAAGCAGACATGGTGCTAGGAAAGGCTTTCTAGAGGGAGACTGCCTATTAATAATGCCCGTCGTCATCTTTGGAGTTCTCAACTTTGTCGACCAACTGAATTCTTGACCATCGTGATAAAAAAAAAAATAGCTTCCATGGAACAGCCTACTAAATCAACCTGAGGAGACTTTAAAAAACACAGATTCTGTGAAGTTTTATTGCTTAAATAAAAGCTAGCGATGCTGCACTGTGAATGGGAGCTGCCGTGTGCTGCGGGGGACGTTGTCTCTCTTTCATCCTGACCTGTGTGTGTGACACTGTCCCGCATTATTGGCAGAAATATTGCAGTTTGGTACTCTGCTCCTGACATTTTCACCTCACTTTTTTATGTTGTGCTTCAAACAATACTGCCCATTCAACTGAGCCACTTGGACAAGAGAGGAAAGGGGGGAAAAAATTGGGAGTTTATTCATCTGGACGCCCCACTCTGATTCCAGTGGAAGACTGTAAAATGTAAAGACAGAGAAGGGATGGAGGGTAGCCTACAGGTCTGTTGGAGGGTAGCCTACAGGTCTGTTGGAGGGTGCCTACAGGTCTGTTGGAGGGTAGCCACAGGTCTGTTGGAGGGTAGCCTACAGGTCTGTTGGAGGGTAGCCACAGGTCTGTTGGAGGGTAGCCTACAGGTCTGTTGGAGGGTAGCCACAGGTCTGTTGGAGGGTAGCCACAGGTCTGTTGGAGGGTAGCCTACAGGTCTGTTGGAGGGTGCCTACAGGTCTGTTGGAGGGTGCCTACAGGTCTGTTGGAGGGTAGCCACAGGTCTGTTGGAGGGTGCCTACAGGTCTGTTGGAGGGTAGCCACAGGTCTGCCTGTAGTGCATGATTTTGTTCCATGTCTCAGCTTGGTATTCTGGCAATGCTAGGGTCAGTGACCATGATGCATATGGTAAAATAAGTTCTTTCTGGTTCACTCACACGCACACACACACACACACACACACACACACACACACATACACACAGACATAGCACACTTTGAACAAGCAGGCCCTTTTGATCACTGGTGCCGACTGATATTAGCTCTGTGCTGAGGGTTGGCTGACATTAAAGAGGAGTGGCGTGTCAGTCAGACTCTGTTGTCTTATCTGCTCTGAGCTCATCACTGTGTGGCCCCTCGTCCCACCAGGACCAGCAGGGCGGGCTGCCAGTGGGTGGACACCTGCCGAGCTCCAGCACAGAGACCCAGCAGACCGTGACCCGGGAGAGGGATCTCCACAACACCACCCACATCACACAGTGCTGAGACCGAGAGTCTTTCAGCTAGGTTGTGAAAAGAGGATCTGTTAGAGCAGACTGTTACAACTGTTAGAACTATCTTACCTGAAATAGAGTTCTGACATTTGTTCCATGAATTGTTCAAGCATTGTTCCAAAAGCTTTGGCAAACAATGACACATTTTGGAAGCGAAAGTTTGAAAGTTTTTCTGTCACACTCCTACCTCAGAATGACCCCGTCTCTAGTGACCTTTTCATGAGACGGGGATGGTTTTATAATGTAATTATTGCATCATTAACATTAAATTAATAGTAGTAACATTATAAATCTCTAATATGCCATTAATGTGCCACCAAATCCTTTCGATAAGTCAGACACTCTCTCTGATGTCCTTGTTGTTTTGGTTTGTCTAGTGAGTGATGAGTGGATTTAATTAAAACAGTTAATTCCCACATGAGAAGGCCATTAAGCGGGAGGTAAAGAAAACAGATGAATTCAGGTGGAGGGTGGCCAACAGGATCCATTTGCATTTACTCTGCATGACCTTGAGCACAGGTCCAACATCCCTGCTGGTCCAGTCTGATAGGCTCCTTACTTATTATCCTTTTGCTATTTGTCAAATGTCAACTCTTTCCTTCAGCTATACTGTAGCTCCATGAAGGTTAGGCATGCTTGTACCAGAGCCTATTTGCAGTAAAAATCCATGACTTGAGAAGCCATCAACTTTTGTGTAAAAAGAATGAATTGATTTTATATGATATGAACAACTACAGGTAAAATATATCAACTCACACCATAGGGCATGCCAAATTAAAGTATGTATGTATACACAATTGAAACAACAATTAGTTTTTTGGAAAACTTTGCCTCAAATCTGTATTCTGCCGTGATCTTCTTGTGCCTGGAAAGATATTGTGCACTTTATAAACATAAAGGGCTGACAGCTACTGATGCAATAAAATGATGTTTGAGCTTTTTCTCGAAATCCTTTGCTGGTTAAAATATCCTCTTTTGGGGTTTCAATCCTTTTTATATTCTGTGGCAATGTTTCATGTTTCATAATAGGGGTTGTGTGTGTGTGTGTGTGTGTGTGTGTGTGTGTGTGTGTGTGTGTGTGTGTGCGGGTGCATGCAGGTACGTGTTTCATTGCCAGTGTTATTATCTTGTAAATCCACATTTCAAACATATCCAACAAGAGCTATACAACATAGCATCTACTGTGTATATCAACTGTTTTCCCCTTTATATGATAATTCAGATTCCACACAACCAGTCCCTCGCATAAAACACCACCACAACCAATGTGGAATTCACCACTCAGAGGTGAGCATTGGATAATAAGGAGGCCTTCCTACACTCTGTAAAGAGTTGTGTGTTCATTTGCTCCCTTATTTAATTTGGGTAATGAGAAGTGAGCCGCGGAGTGAGCGGATGCCACCGCGAGCGGCAGAGCAGTGGTCATGATAAGAGCAGGTGCTGAACATGTGCTACTTCATTTGTTATTCATGAAATATTGTTTTGTCGCTGGCCTGTAATGAGAGTGGATGAATAAAGTAAATGGCTGTTGTGTGTGTATGTGTGTGTGTGTGTGTGTGTGTGTGTGTGCGTGTGTTCAACTCTTAAATTGTGTGCGTCAAGTGTTGAAAACGGTGAATATATGTATTTTATAATAATATGAATCCTGAATTAAAACTCTGTATGTCTGACTACAATATTATGTAGTATGACATAGTTGCTGCAGAATTACCTGCTTCTCTCTTCAAAAATAAGTTTTGATGAAAAATATAGAACCGTCCTTTTCACAATGAGTGTTTCCAAAATATAACCTTACAAATCCACTGTAACCCTAAATCTAACCCTAGCCCTAACCAATAGTAAGGGACCCTAAATCTAACCCTAGCCCTAACCAAATATAGTAAGGGACCCTAAATCTAACCCTAGCCCTAACCAAATATAGTAAGGGACCCTAAATCTAACCCTAGCCCTAACCAAATATAGTAAGGGATCCTAAATCTAACCCTAGCCCTAACCAGATAGAGTCATGTAAGGGATCCTTTCCTCCACAACTTATGATAGGTGCTAACCACATCATATTTCATCAATTGCTGAGGCACAGGGAGTATCTGGCGGGGAATGAATGAGGGTGTCTCTTTATATGGATGAGCAAAAAAATATTCAGGCTGACTGGGAGATGATGTTGCCAATGAACAAATTTCATAAAAGAGTTGAGAGATGAGAACAATAAGAGTAGTCATAATGAATTCTAACAATGACTCCTTATTGCTGCCAATTAGCATTGACACTAAGATAAATGCTAGTGATTTTGAGATACATGAGATGAGACCATTAGCCTAACTCATTGAATGCCAAGCAGTTTTCGGAAGCTTTGTCCTAGAGTCCCAGCAATCTAGACCATTGTTGATGATTTTTGTACAGCCACAGCATATTCTGTGTTATAGCTATGAACACATACAATGGCTCGTTTAAAAGGTGAGACTTTAAGCTCTCAGTGGGTGCAAACCGTGTATGTACTCTGTTCCTGAAAAATCCCAAGCTAAACAGTGGCTAGTTTTCATCAAAATCGCTGTTTTTTTCTAGAAATGGAGATATAACGTCTTTCATGAAATATGAAGTGTTGCCTGTAAACTTTCCGGGAAGTGATCAGCGAGACCTGGCGAGACTACCAGCTAGTGATAGACCCACGAAAAATGGCCTGGTTTTGACCTGACGTGCATGTGTCACTGATTCGACCAAAAGCGGCAACCGAGTTATGATAAAATGTCCAGATAAAATGTCCAGATTGTGCGTTTTCATGAGTTTTTGATCGTCATATATTTCATTTCCATTCATCACAGAGTTACTAAAATCACATATAAGGTGTGTTAGAGTGTCTAGTTTCGTAATTTAAAAAAAAAAGCTAAAAACTTAATATTACATTTTTGGCACTCAACGCATGGGAAGGAAAAACGTAATATTACGTTTTTGGCACTCAATGAGTTAATTGCAAATAATGTTCATTTTGGAGAGCTACTATAAAACAACAGCTCATTGATAGCATTAGTGTTCATTCTCCGATTCTTATATCTGCAGTGCTGTGCTTATCTTAAAAGTACAGTATGTTCATATTTTTGTCAGTAAGAAAAATCCATCTAGCTCAGTTTTAAAACCCTGTATGGTACAAGACAAAGAAAAGTTTGCTTGTCTGTTTTCTCTTCTTGAGTCCTGTTCTGTTGACTTGACTTCACCATTATCTGAGATTTTTGCTGTTTCAGTGCAAATAAAAGCCAGTTATTTGCATAGAGTTAAATGCATAGAGAAAAAGCTACTAGAAGGCAGAGTATTTGAAGGTCTGTTGGCACTTCAGGTTTGCAATGACAGATTTCAAACACTAATGGCAAGGAAATGCTCCAAAAAATAAAAATAGTATAAAAACAAAGTAACAGAATATAAAAAGGAGAAAAAATAAGAATGTTTGTTCTAAAAAGAAATGTCAAAGAGAACAACATGACCTTTAAAAGGGAGTGCATCAAATGCCTCTTTCAACAGACCTCTACCACATCAGCGTATTCAGCCCACGTCTCCAAGGTTGCCCCAGCCCACACCTCCATCGTGGGCAGCTTTTAACAGGGCGCATGTGGAATGTGCTCCACATGACGAGTGAACACAGCTTGTTTTTTTTTTTTTGTTTTTTGTTTTTTTAATCCATGCCACTTTCTCTGTCTCGTCTGAGCAGGACACAGAAAAGGCTGTCTGCTCGGCACAAAGTAACCTTCCTCTGTGACACGCCTGTCAGTGTGGATGTTGTTTGTTTGAAATCCCTTCAGGCGCCGAAAGTGCTCAGAGGTCAGAGGGACTCAGTGCAAAAAAAAGGGGAAAAAGAAAGAGTAAAGGGAGAGAGGGAGAGAGAGAGAGAGAGAGAGAGAGAGAGAGGGAGAGAGAGGGAGAGAGAGAAACCTGGCCAGTCTCCAGCAGGGAGAGGGGAGACCGTTCTGCTCACCGCAAAATCTGAGAAATCTTTGAGGGAGTAATAAAAGATTGTGGAGATGCAAGCTGCAGCCCCTGGGGAGACAGGCTGAGAGGGAAGAGAGATGGGGGAGGAGAGAAGGAGAGGAGGGAGACAGAGAGAGAACAAGAAGGAGAAAAAAAAAAAAAGATGAAATCCCAAATTGTCTCTGCGTGCTGGACCTGTCAGGCCAGGCGATGTGTCCAGAGGGGAGCCGCGTGGTAGAGGACACACCGAAGCGGGATGGAGGAAGCCGACTGCGGGACAAATCCAGCCTGCCACCCCTCTCCCTGAAGTAGCCCAACACACACTCACACACACACACACACACACACACACACACACACACACACACACACACACACACACTCACACACACACACACACACACACACACACACACACACACACACGAAGAGTGTGCATACACATCCATGAACATATGAATTGTCAGCACGGCCCACCGAGCACACTTATTGCCGCTGCCACACAGCATACCCATATCATTTCACATGCACATCCAGTCACTCGAGACACATTGCTGTGCCAGTGATATCTCTGGCTTTCTGTGAGGCTGTCCGCAGAGAACATCAACTTATTATAATGCCTGTTGAAATCTATGGGAAACGCATCAATAAGTTTGAATATAGGACATCTCAACTCTCTTTTAGGGTCTCTCACTGCTCTGTATGCATGAAATAGTATACCTGTGTGCACCTGGTTTCTCTCCGCTAAGCCAGAACAAAAACTCATTTCCCTCTGACAAATAATCATTCTTTGGCAGGCAATGTTTCAGGACAACCCAGAACTGCCATTGTGGCTGGTTCATCGGGGGGAAATCGATTATATCCTGGGCATATTTTTTCTAAATTTAGACCCGAGAGGGAGATACAATAGCCTTTGTCTACCCCATAATTATTTTTGGTGATATTGATCTGTATGATAGCATCGTAAGCTGATAGATTCATCATCTCAATCATTCACTCTAATATATCCCATTATGGCAAATAACAGCACATCATAGTAAAGCAGAGGACTAAATTACTGGTCCTTTTCCATGAAATAGTTCCATGAAAATGTTGGGGAAACATTTGGAATTTTATATTAAGAAAACAATGGCATTTGGTGCTCTGAAGAAGACAGATATCCTTCCCAAAATTAGGCCACCGCTACCACCATTTTTTCACTGAGTATATTGTGGGATCAGAAGGTGTTCACTGGACAAATAATATGCTGTAAATAGCCACATATACAGGATTGTATAACTCTGGGATAACTGTTTCACAAAGTGCTACAGCAGCCCATTAACATTTCTGTACTGTAATTGCCAAAGACGGGACGGGACTATACACCTGGGACATTCTGCTGCTGTTGGTCTGACTTTGCTTTACAAGGGTGTAAAAGTGTGAGGGGTGAGAACCAATGGAATACAATGCTGGCCGCAGAAGATATTTCAATAACTAAAAGACCCATCGGCCATCTGCGTGAGGAGTCCAACATGCGGTCTTCTATAAAGTGCACGACTTAAGCTTGACCAGGTCATCTGTGTGGGTCTCTCTCTATGTCTAAATACACTGTCGGCCCCAGTGTGCTGCAGCATGTAGGTGTGTTTTCCTCTCCTCTTAGCAGCCGAGGGAAGGCGTGTTTCAGTACATCAGGTCATTATGTTGATTATGTCTTTTTAAAGGCCATTCTCCCTCCTCCTTCCTTGTGAAAAGTCAGCTCCACAGCTTGCCATTTTCATAATGCATGAAAGTTTTGACATTTTAAAAGCCCAGTTCTTGTAATGGATTGTTGAAAAGCTGTCCCCTCAAGAAGCTTTGTTTTTGAACACATTTGTTATAACATTCATAACTCACCTAAATAAGTTCATATAAGCCCATCAATAACATCAGCTATAGTGCTCCATAACAGCTGCCCTTCTCTAATCAATCCTGTCTGTAAATTTAATTTTAAAAGATTAAAAAAATTGTTCAATGTGTGGCAGAGTACACTAGCTGGCCGCTTTGGGTGTCTGACACTCCTTGGAGGGGGGCAGGGTTTTGGTTTTGGTTTGATTTGGTTTGATTTTTTTCTCAATGAATGAACTGTGATTGACACGAGTATTTAAATGGGGTAGGACATGGCCGCGGTTTCCTAATCTGCTGCTTCCCGGAAGCAAGGTGCGCACCGATCAGGGGGAGCTCGCTTGGGAAGATTGTTTGTCCTCTTGCCATGCTCACCGGTTCGTTTGTTTGAGGTAGGACGGGTGGTTTATGTTTTATTTAAAACCTATTGGCCAAGCTGTTACACTATATCCTACTTACCGTATATATTGTCCATTAGAGCTAGACAGAAGACGGGCCGCGATCAGCTGGGGAAGAAAAAAGACGCACTGTTTGGAAAATGGTATGTTTCTTTGTTCTCGTGGCAGCTGCCGCGTAGGCAAGTGTATTACTCTTCTGTATTACGTGGAATATATTAAAATTAGTCTGTAATAATCAGTCCAATACGTAGGTTAGTGTGGACTAAGCTACTTTATCAAATAAATGCATTTTATATCTGCTCCAATGAGCGTATGTATTGTAATGCGAGAATATTGTTTTGTTTCTCCTAGATCCAGTGGGTTCACGCATTACTGCTACTAGCCGCTGTTTGTTTTACTTTAGTTGTTTAGTTTGTTTTGTTTATTTGCGCTCTGCTCAAGGGTTGTATGTGTCAGTACGTATGGTTATTCTTTTTTTTGTTTTGCTCAGCTAGTCGGCTGCGCAGGTAGAGGAGGGGGCTACTTTCATTTATTTCTTTGTTTCTTGTTTTGTGTTTTATGTCCGTTTGTTCTGGCTGTCCTATTCAGTCATCTAGCAGGCCTTGTAGTATTTATGGGCACTCATCTATAACGAGTGGTGTGGGGCTTTGCCCGTGGACTATATAGTAGCCTATTTGCTGTGTATTCTTGTGGTGGAGTTTGTATTGTATTGAATGATATGCAGTGTTTTAACACTTGAATTGCAGTGTACAATTGAATCACGTTCTCAACTGTGTCTTACTCGAGCGCTCTGGGATAACTATAGGCTGCGCTAGAGACTGTGATGATTGCAGCCACTAGGTGGTGTACGTCTATTTATAGTCTGTCTTATTGTGTAAGTGTGTGTCATTTTACCTTAACAGAAGAAAGAAAATTAACTTTACAAATATTTATAAATAAAAAGATGTTTCGTTTGTAATCAGTGGTAGTGCTGTTTTCTGCTTCAGAGTTCCCCTAGCTCTAGGTATAACTTAAGGGGTGGCGTAGTCACCGTCTCCCCATAGGGAGGGTGTTACAATTGGCGTAGTCGGCAGGATCAAACTTGATTAATTCATTTTCTAATTTTCTTTTGTGAGTGTTTGTTACCTTGAGCAACGCAAGTTTTGTATTTTTGTTTGGTTATTTGTTTTTTGTAAGACAATAGTAATAGTAATAAACAAACAGCGGTTGGTACTTTACTCCTAAGGCCAACATGGAAGAAGAATTACAGACGCTCCGTGCTCAAATGGAAGATTTGCAGAGAAATTATGAGAGACTGTCCCAGACCTCAAGGGGGAATGCAGGTGGGCAGTCTAGTGGGGATAATGGCGGAGCAACTGACCCTCCGCGCAGGGAACAAGCCTTTTATTTACCCCGGGAACGCAAATGCTCTAAGTTTTCAGGGGCAAGGGGTGTGGGCTGCCTCCTGGTGGAAGATTGGGTGGAGGAGGCACAGACTTGCATTAGGACAAGAGGTATGTCTAATCTTGACAAAGCTATGTTCCTGTATGATCATTTAGAGGGGGAGGCACGCAATGAAATTAAATATCGCCCCAAGGCAACAAAAGAAGATCCAGCTGAGATTATTAAAGTGTTGATTGAAGTGTATGGGTGTACCAAATCTTATGTCTATTTGCAGCAAACGTTTTTTGATAGGAAGCAAAGGGAGGGGGAATCCTTATACGAGTTTTCTCATGCTTTAATGGAATTGATGGACAAGGTAAAGTCATGTACTAACCATTCTATAACTAACCCTGACATAGTAATACGGGATCAATTCTGTGAAAATGTTAGAGATCCCACTCTACGTAGAGAATTGAAGCGTTTAGTCAGGGGCGATGACAGTCTTACACTCCTGGGTGTTCGAAGTGAGGCTATCCGGTGGGTGGAAGAGGGCCAACCTAACCGTGATAAGCCTGTGAGGACCACCCCCTTAGTAAGTGAGGCCCAATTTGCCACTCAATGCGATCCAGTTCAAGTCAAGCCACCCTCTGAGTTTTCTGAACTTAGAGATGATCCTTCGGCAACAGGCTCAGTTGGACCTCCTGATGGCACGGGTAGGCTCCCAACCTGACTCTTCTCGCCGTCCACCTGCACCCACATCCAGAGGGACCCGCTTCAAGAGAACTCCAGATGGTCAACCCATATGCATCCGGTGTAATGCACCAGGTCACATTGCTAGGTACTGTCCCACCACCCCGCGTGACTTCAGGGTCCCCCCTGGCCCGAACACCAATGTGAGCGAACCCTCCCCCAGCATTTCGGGAAACTGACCACCCCCAGAGTGCAGAGCCACACGCTGGGAGGAGGTCGATTTGGCTCTGGGGCCACCATCTTATGAGCGGCTGGTTGGATCATGTCCAGTGCAAACAGTCATGATGGGAGGGGTTGAAGTGCAGTGTCTGATACAGGATCCATGGTCACCACCATAACCGAACGTTTCTTTTTAACTTTTTTGTCCCGCTATAAGACGAAGGATTGTGGCTGGCTAAGTCTGCGTGCCGCCAACGGATTAGATATACCCTATGTGGGCTATGTGGAGCTTGATGTTGTTGTCTTGGGACAGAACATTCCGAAGCGTGGCATCCTCATTGTGAAGGACCCAGTGAACCCAATAGATCAGCAGCGTAAAGTAGCTATCCCCGGCATCCTGGGCATGAATGTTTTGCGTGAATGCTATAGCACTCTTTCTGAACAGCATGGCCCTAATCTTTTCCAGTCACCCTTCCTTTCATCTGCGCCTTCTGTGATCAGGCGTGCCTTACGGCATTGTGAGCAAGTTGAGGCCGTAGTTAATTCTTCCACTGCGTTTAAAGCCAGAGTACGGCGCGGTCCACCTATTCTTCTTGCGGCAGGAACACTGTCCATGGTCCCTGTCACTTGCCCTCAGCTTCCCATGGGAGAGTTTTTATTGGAACCTCTGTCTTCTGAAGAAAACCCCTCCCCGCAGGCCTGTTGGTCTCCCCTACCTTGCTGCAGAATAGCAAGGGTATCCTGTATGCCCCTATAACCAATGTGGGCAATGTAGATGTGTGGCTATCGTCGCGCCGGGTGATTGGGACTGTACAGGTTGTGACCAACGCTCCAGAAGATGAACATTCCCTAACCTTCTCTACTGACCCTACTACTGCTGTGTGTACTGCCTTGATTTCTACCCATGAGGCTCAGCCCCTGGCCCAGGGATTGGATTTGCCTGACTTTGAGGGCTTAAGTGGACAGGAGGCATCCAAAGCTAAGGCACTCTTGCTGAAGTATCAGAGCTTGTTTGCCAAGAATGATGCTGATTTAGGGTGTACTAACCTCATTAGTCATGATATCAATGTGCTGGATGACATCCCTGTTCGACAACCTTACCGGAGATTGCCCCCTTCCCAATATGAAGTTGTCAAGGCCCATATTAGGCAGCTTTTGGAGGCCAAAGTGATCAGAGAAAGTTGCAGTCCTTACTCGTCACCGATTGTTATTGTGACTAAAAAAGATGGGAGTCTTAGGCTGTGCGTTGATTATCGGAGGCTCAACGCGAAGACTCATAAAGACGCTTATCCGCTCCCAAGGATAGAGGAGTCGCTGGATGCCTTAAGTGGGGCTCGCTGGTTCTCGACCTTAGATCTAGCGAGTGGGTATAATCAAGTTCCAGTATCAGAACGAGATAAGGCCAAGACAGTGTTTTGTACCCCTTTCGGCCTTTTCGAATTTAATCGCATGCCCTTTGGGCTTTGCAATGCACCTAGCACCTTTCAGCGCCTCATGGAGCGAATGTTCGGTGATCAGCGATACCAGTCTGTGTTGTTGTATCTTGACGATGTGATCATCTTTTCCTCCTCCGTGGTTCAGCACTTGGAGCGCCTGGAGGAGGTGCTCCGGAGGTTGTCTCAACAACAACTGAAGGTGAAGCTGTCTAAGTGCCACTTCTTTCAGACCAGAGTGAAGTACCTGGGGCATGTGGTATCGGCCGAAGGGGTAGCAACTGACCCGGAGAAGTTAGAGGTGGTACGAGACTGGAGGCGGCCAGAGCATCTTGCAGATCTCCGATCGTTTCTTGGCTTCGCAAGCTATTATAGACGCTTTGTCCGAAGATTTGCCAAGATTGCTGCTCCTTTGCATCGTCTTGTTGGCCAGTTGACTGGGCCGAGGAAGAAAGGGAAAACACCACCAGTGCCACTCGCGTCTGCCTGGGATGAGGCCTGCGAGGAAGCATTCCAGACCTTGAAACACCAGCTGGTGACTGCTCCGATTCTGGCTTATGCCGATTTTGCCAAGCCATTTGTCCTGGAGGTGGACGCCAGCCATGCGGGACTGGGGGCCGTGCTCTCCCAGGAGCAAGATGGCAGGCTTAGACCAGTTGCCTTTGCTAGTCGTGGCCTGCGGCCAACAGAAAGGAGCATGGAAAATTACAGCTCCATGAAGCTGGAGCTCTTGGCGGTAAAGTGGGCGGTCACAGAGAAGTTCAGGGAGTATCTCTTGGGAAGTCCTTTCACCATCTACACCGATAACAATCCCTTGAGCCATCTCCAGACTGCCAAACTGGGTGCTCTGGAACAACGGTGGGCCTCTCAGCTGGCATCTTTCAATTTCACCATTAGATATCGACCGGGACATAAGAATGGGAATGCCGATGCCCTGTCGCGCCAATATCTTGACCGTCTGGCCCCTGGCACTGACCTACCATCCAATTTGGGGCAGTCCATACAGGAACAACAGTCCATCAGGGTCGAAGTACATTGTAGGGAAGTCGGAGCCTTTCCAAGACGTTCCCATACCGAACTTGCCACGCTGCAACAGCTGGATCCAATTCTGGGGCCGATTCTGAAGTTCTGGAGGATGGCTAGGCAGCCGAGTGCTCAGGAGCGGGGGGAATTGATGGCCGAAAGTAAGGAGCTGCTGCGTCATTGGGGAGCCTTCTGTGAGAGAGAAGGAGTTCTATATCGCAGATCTCATCCGGCAGGGGGCGGCCGGGAGATAATGCAGCTCATGGTGCGTGAGCGATGCTTCTGGCCTGGCATGACCTAAATATGTGGAACAGTGGTGTCATAACTGTGAGAGTTGTGCACTTGGGAAGGCTTTGCAGCCTAAAGTAAAGACCTACCAAGGGGCACTACTTGCTTCCCGGCCACATGAGATACTTGCCCTTGACTTCACTGTGTTGGAACCAGCCAGTGATGGACGGGAGAATGTGCTCGTTTTCGAAATACACCCAGGCCGTCGCCACTCCAAACCAAAGAGCTGACACAGTTGCACAGGTCCTGGTGCAACACTGGTTCCAGCGGTTTGGTCCGCCCAATCGAATTCACTCCGATTTGGGCAAAAGCTTTGAAAATGCCTTGATCCAGCGGCTCTGTTCCATGTATGCAGTTAAAAAGAGTCGAACCACGCCCTATCATCCACAGGGAAACGGCCAATGTGAGCGGTTCAACCGCACCCTGCATGACTTGCTGCGAACATTGCCACCAGCTGAAAAGAGACATTGGCCCAGGCACCTACCTCAGTTAACCTATGCGTACAACACCACCGTACATTGCACTACTGGAATGACTCCATATTATGTGATGTTTGGATGTGAGCCCCGCTTGCCTGTTGATTTCCTGTTGGGGTCCGGTGGGGAAGATGGGAACACAGACGCCACTCCGGAAGATTGGGTCCATAAGCACCAGGAGAGTCTTCGGGTGGCCCATCTGCACGTGAGGCAACAACTGAAAGAGAAAGCCGAGAAGCGAAACCGGAAGCATAATGAGTCCTGTCGTGATGATCGTCTAGAAGAGGGTGACCTTGTGTATGTCAAGAACCATGTTCGAGGACGCAATAAGATACAGGACTATTGGAGTTCCCGTGTCTATAGGGTAGTCCAGACGCCCTCTGACCATGGCCCTGTCTATGCCATTGTTCCAGTCGATGAAGCCGGTCCCATTCGGCACTTACACCGCACTGAACTGAGACGAGTGCCGGAGGGGGTGGAGGATCCAGTTGAAGCTGAACCAATGGAGGAAGCTATGGCTGATGAGAGGAGCCTGGTGTCCATGGAGGATGACTCTGATGAAGACCGTGCAATTGTGCTTCATAATGAACCAGTCATAGACCTACAGCCAGCTGATCAGCATGAGGACACTGCTGTGAACTCTCCTGACAGCAATTCAGCCCCTGCCCTTGACTCTTCATTGTCCTGGCAGGATAGTCTGGCTGAGAGCGAGCATGTTGAAGAGGCTGACTCTCAGTTGAGGCGCTCTACTCGAGCAACTGCAGGACAACACAAAAATCCATTTAAATTGCCCCAATCCACTGCTTCCACCTCCCTCTAGGAGTCCATCGTCGAGGCGACGATTCATTTTGGGGGGGTGAAATGTGGGAGAGTACACTAGCTGGCCACTTTGGGTGTCTGACACTCCTTGGAGGGGGGCAGGGTTTTGGGATTTTTTTGAGCTGTGATTGACACGAGTATTTAAATGGGGTAGGACATGGCCGCGGTTTCCTAATCTGTTGCTTCCCGGAAGCAAGGTGCGCACCGATCAGGGGGAGCTCGCTTGGGAAGATTGTTTGTCCTCTTGCCATGCTCACCGGTTCGTTTGTTTGAGGTAGGACGGGTGGTTTATGTTTTATTTAAAACCTATTGGCCAAGCTGTTACACTATATCCTACTTACCGTATATATTGTCCATTAGAGCTAGACAGAAGACGGGCCGCGATCAGCTGGGGAAGAAAAAAGACGCACTGTTTGGAAAATGGTATGTTTCTTTGTTCTCGTGGCAGCTGCCGCGTAGGCAAGTGTATTACTCTTCTGTATTACGTGGGATATATTAAAATTAGTCTGTAATAATCAGTCCAATACGTAGGTTAGTGTGGACTAAGCTACTTTATCAAATAAATGCATTTTATATCTGCTCCAATGAGCGTATGTATTGTAATGCGAGAATATTGTTTTGTTTCTCCTAGATCCAGTGGGTTCACGCATTACTGCTACTAGCCGCTGTTTGTTTTACTTTAGTTGTTTAGTTTGTTTTGTTTATTTGCGCTCTGCTCAAGGGTTGTATGTGTCAGTACGTATGGTTATTCTTTTTTTTGTTTTGCGCAGCTAGTCGGCTGCGAAGGTAGAGGAGGGGGCTACTTTCATTTATTTCTTTGTTTCTTGTTTTATGTCCGTTTGTTCTGGCTGGCCTATTCAGTCATCTAGCAGGCCTTGTAGTATTTATGGGCATTCATCTATAACGAGTGGTGTGGGTCTTTGCCCGTGGACTATATAGTAGCCTATTTGCTGTGTATTCTTGTGGTGGAGTTTGTTTTGTATTGAATGATATGCAGTGTTTTAACACTTGAATTGCAGTGTACAATTGAATCACGTTCTCAACTGTGTCTTACTTGAGCGCTCTGGGATAACTATAAGCTGCGCTAGAGACTGTGATAATTGCAGCCACTAGGTGGTGTACGTCTATTTATAGTCTGTCTTATTGTGTAAGTGTGTGTCATTTTACCTTAACAAAAGAAAGAAAATTAACTTTACAAATATTTATAAATAAAAAGATGTTTCGTTTGTAATCAGTGGTAGTGCTGTTTTCTGCTTCAGAGTTCCCCTAGCTCTAGGTATAACTTAAGGGGTGGCGTAGTCACCGTCTCCCCATAGGGAGGGTGTTACAAATGTTCAAATCAATGAAAGAGATCAATTTCTCATAATATCTCCATCTCACACACCACCTCTGTGCCTTCTCTCTCTCTCTCTTGCCTCTCACATCTGGCTCAGGCCCTTCGTGGTGGATGAGCTCATTAGTTTCCTTATCAGCTCTATGCCCCTCCACTTTTGCCAAGTTAAGCTGTCATTTGCGGAGGAGACATTTGTGTCAGAGAGGTATGATGTTTCAGCGAGCGGCCTAGGGAATATCTCTTGATATCTATAGCATATCATACTGCCCCCCCCCCCCCACACACACACACACACACACACACGATATCTCTCTATGTCTAATTACACTGTCGGTCCGATAAGGCTCATGTTATAAATATTTCAATGTGCTCAATTGAACAGCACGTGATAGCATCTCCAGTAAGTCTCCTAGTAGTGGCTCTCACCACTACTGATTTGTATCCAAACCATTACACAGACTGAATGACTTCCACCCAGTATCCAGGTCTGTGCTTTGCTGCAGAGGACTGGGAATGAATGGATCCATCCACTTGAGAGCAGGAAGGAAGCCAAAAGAAGACATTTGACCATATGGAAAATAAGCTTTGTTCAACTCAATGATCTTTGGTTATGCATCCAGTGATCTAGACTGCAGTCTAACTGTTACAAGTAGGGCCTACTAACGTCACTTACTGAAGGCCTGTTAACGTTAAATCCTCCGGGTTGGTCTGAAGACAGCTGTAGCTGTAGCTACGCCATATCATTGCCGTTGGACTAAGTTAACACGGACTTTTCTTTATTTTAATTTATTATTTATTTATTTACTTTATTACTTGTTAATTTTTGTTTGTTGTCTGTCTTGAATGTCTACCATTCGGTGTCTCGGGTACGCTGGCGATTACGCCGCTCTGTCCGGAATCTTTCGTCTTACATGTAAATGTCTAGTGTGTAAAGCGACCTTGGGTGCTTTGAAAGGCGCTATGTAACAAATAAAATGTATTATTATTATTAATAATAACTCTTTTTAGTTTTGCTCAATGTTTGGTTTAGATAAGGTTTAGATCAGGCCTAGATTGGCCATCTGGTGATTCTGGCAAATTACAGAAAAGCCAGAGCAGTTAATTAATTAATCTTGTCCACATCAGATAAAATCAATGCGAAGACACGGCACAAATGAGCTAATACAAGCTGTTCCACTTTCCAGGGAGGATGTGGACAGAAGGCCCAGCACAGGACAGGCATCAGGTGGTTAACGAGAGGACAGCGGCTTAGACGAGGGTCAGCTCAGAAAATGACTTTAGGCTATCTTAACCGTGACGAATACTCCACCGACTTCACTCACCAGCCCCTGCCACATATACTAACTCCAGATACTTTAAATGTGGATGTGTCTGTTGCGGTCACCTGGGTTAAAGTATTACAGTACATCAGCCTGAACAATGTGATTGCAAAGCTAAGGCCTGCAAATATGAGTGCCAACTTCAGTCCCTCTTAGAGTGTGGCCACCCGACCCGAGCCCGACTGGTCCCGATGGGACAACGCATGTGCATTTCAGGCAGCATGTCTTGGGTGACGTTAAAAAAAAAAGTTGTTAGCCCATCAGGAGATTTTAGATTATTTGCGTTGCATACTGTGGTAAAGACATAGGCTACCGTAGGCTATAAGGTCGTCTCGTTCAACTGGATGAGGATTTCCTCGAGTTGCCCCAATTAACGTTGATGCTGCATATGGATCAGTGACAGAGGCACTGTAGTTTCAAAGACTGTTGCAGTTCATTTCAAGACTTTTCGTCAATGGTAAGACAAGAATTCTATTTCAATAGGCTATGCTTGCTTGGGCCTCTTGTGTTAATGTGCGCTGTGTGTGACTTGCGTGCGTGCACGCTCATCTGATTCTGTAGACAATTCCATTTGTTGTTTTGTTCTGTTTAATGGGCTAAAAAGACAGGCTTAGGTTTAATCACTAGCATGGGAATAACTGAGGCATCATCTCTGTCGGGCTCGGGTCGGGTTCGGACATAAAAATGAAAATGCCTGCACAACAATATCAACAACAACAATATCATATTGGTTGGGGGAATTACACTGTTACTGTAGTTTCATTTTCATTTCTCAGCAGCAGTGAGGGCTTACTGTAGGTGCCTTGCTCAAGGGCACTTCAGCCATTCCTACTGGTCAGAGATCAAACCGGCAACCCTCCGGTTACAAGTCCGAAGCCCTAACCACTGCCCCTATTGTATGCCATGACTGACCCTATTAGGCCATGCCTGCTATAAGATAGCACATTTTTATTTACAAATGATTTATTTCAGATGCATTGTAACTAATAACCTTTGACGTCATATCACAGCAGGGGTAATGATATTTTTTTTGTCTTGATAAAAATTGAGCCCTCATTTCATATACAGTCAGAGTTTGGGTCCAGTTCAAGTCTTCTTTGGATCCTTTTGTTCAGATTCCTTTTTTACATAATCCTGTTTCAGGCAGAAAGAAAAATCTTAGTAAGAACTTAGTAGGCCTAATGCATTGAAAATGTATTGGAATGCTACATCTTTGGTCTATTTAAATACAATTATTTATTTAAATGTTATTTAATGCAACATTTCTATAAAAGTGGTATTCAGAAGTGACCAGAAACAATATGATATTTATTAGAATAGATATGGCACTATAATGTATACACAGCAAACAATATCCATGTCTTGATTTACTTGCGCCAGATTTTGGAGTGCAGGGGACAAGCCGAGATGGGCTATGAGACATACGTTCACACTCGGTATCATGTTTCAATACACTTTAGGTCAATATCACACCGGAATTCTCCTTTAACCACTGCACTGCCACTGCCCCATGTTTTAATTGAGATATGAAGGGTTTTGAACAAGAACTAAAACTTGTCAATGTTGAAATCCTCAATAGTAAATTGTTAAGAAACCTAGAATGGACATCTGTATAACTTCCCCTTTGTATAAGTTCCCCTTTAAGAACGTCTTGGTAGTGTATAGGTCTAATTGAGTGCCTGTCACTTTAAAATGTTCGTGAAGGAACACAGTTAAAAGGCTGCTGATGTGTGGATGCAATTCATAACGTTTTTTTCTACATAGTTAAAATAAAGGTTTGTGCTTCTCCTTGGGATAAGCACTTTTGAATTTTGGAAAACACTTTTCCATTTACAGCGGGATTTTGCAAACATTCAGTGTCGGAGTCAATAAAATGAGCCCTTCAACGAAATTGACAAGCAGCTGTAAGTAGGCTAAGCATGCTAATTCGACATCCAAACAGTAACGTTAGCTTTGAGATACTGCTTGATTGCATAGTCTCCTCAATGTGGCCTACTATGTTGTGATAAGACCTTAGCAGAGTTAACTTCAATGCAGCAGTTTTGAACAAATTTGCGTAGCATGGTCACGATGCTAAGCGGATTTAATAGCAATTTAGCCAGACGTCTTCTATGCAATGCTTCTATGTGGCAACAACAAACCTTCAACAATCGGGAATATTTTTTTAAATGCACATGCAGAGGAGGGGCAGCGGGCTACGAGAGAGAGCGGGGCGGGGCAAGGAAAGGCTGCGTGCATAAAAAGCACAGTTCAATGCAAGGATTTGATCTTATATTTAATTTAAATTAAATTAAACATAGAATATTAATGTGTGGCGGCCGGTTTTGATTTCGTGGCGCCCCGCCACAGATTAGTCAATGTATGGGAAACACTGTATAATTAGCAACAGCACTTTCACATTTGCATTAATATTGCACTGAACATGACACTCATGGTTGACTCTAGGCTATATGGACTGAATTAGATATTTATGTCTCAGAACTGAGGCGGCCAGCAGAGGCTCATGGTGATTGGATTAGTTGGAGTCTAATCCCTACATACCTCAGATCACAGGACAATCCGAGAGGGTGATCGTTTGAGACAGGACACGTCTTCAGCTTGTTTGAAGAGTTAAAAGTAGGCCAAAAACCTGCATAATTACCGTTTAGTAGGAGCAAGGCTTGACCAAAGGATCAAACGCAGATTGGAGATTAAGCTCCCTGGGCTTTATGGTCCACTGTGTCCAAGAAGAGGTAATAGATTTTTTTCCTTTAGTCATATAAAATTTAGTTTTCTCTAGTGAAGTTAAGAAGACTAGAACCCACACTAAAAAGGCTTCAAGTACATGTATGCTCGACTAGACACGGCAGTACAATGAAGCACAATGAAGACAGCCACCTAACGAGAGTTGACTGAGGACTTGAGCTTAATAATAGCCCGAACAGCATCAAAGTGCCTCCTTTAGTAGCTGTGTGCGCAGAAGGAGCCTCCAGAGTCCAGCCCGCCCAATGGGGCCTGGCGTTTGACAACCCAAATGAGTCATCAGGATGTAGACTCCCAGCCCTGCCTTAAAAACAGCCTTGTCTCTTATCTGCACCCCCCCCCCCCCCCCCCCACACACACACACACACACACGCACCTCCAGGCACCAGCTCCACTCCAGCCTCTCTCCTCCCTACCCCAGGGACGCCCTCTCATCCTGAGTGTGGAGAAAGGAGACTGATGTGGCGGTGATGAATGCAGCCATCATCGGCCTTTTGTTGTTTTAAGATTTTCTTATTTAATTTTCAGGAAATATTCTCCTCTTTGTAAATGTTTCTGTCACATACTCCACACACACTCACACCCCTCCTCCGCACAATCCCCCAGTCTCCTGCAGACGCCTCGGCTGTCAGCAGTGGTGGGATGGGGTTGTTTCTGCCGCTGCGATTGTGGTAGCTGCTCTCGAGTCGTGAAATATTCAATACACCTGATTGCATGCAATACAGGAGCGAGCATTAGCAGATCAGCTCAACGACTCCCCCTCTCTCAGAATGACACACGAGGCACAATTTCCCCCATGCGCCACGTTCGTCCTTAATGTTGACTCGTAGTCTGCCTCTGTCGCAATTTGCTCCTGTAACTGGGAATGTGTCCTGTGTCACATGTGATAATGGATAATATGCTATCTCCACCCAGAGATGGTATTGGTGCAGTGCATTACTTGTGAAGAAATGTATGGGCAACCAAAGCATATTTAAAGAACATATATCAGGACTTAATGCGGTATTGTGCTTACCATCACAGAATATCTATCGCGTGCAACAATATTGGGTTTCCATACACAGTTTATACTGCGGGAACGATCCGTCTAATGTATTGATGTCCTTAGCTACAAATGTAACACAGCAGGCCTGTTTTATGTGTTGCTATTGATTGTATATCTTAGATATGCATTTTCTGTACATCTAGATTTATGCTGTGGGCAGCTTCCTCTACATTCTGCCGTAAATCGTCTCCCTTGATTATGGGCTGGCCCTGTCCGGTTTAAGTAACAGCTTGTCCTGGTGTGCTGACATACAGCTTTTAGAAGACATTAGAGGCATTGTGCTGCTGAATTATATGTACCAGAGGTGTTTAACCGATGCTCGTGGGCCAAATGTGTTGCGCGGCAAAAATGGGCGCGGCAGAACTCTCTCAGGGTTGTCAGCGGCCCATGGATCATTGCTGATTCAGGATTCATCGCTCTCCATCTTATGGCGTACGGCATTAGAGGCTGCTTTTGACATCGCTGATCACACTTTTTTCTGCTGAGCAGGCAGCAGGGAGGTGGGGTGGCGGGGGGGGGGGTAAAAAAGTTTCGTAGAGATTAGGAAGTTGATGCCATAGGAGTAATGGGGGAGGGGCGAGGAAGAAGGGCTCTGGAGTGTATGGGAAACAGCTTGTGGAAGTGAGCCAACATTCATCACCAATATGGTGTCACATATGGGCTGGTTCATGCTGGAGGTCTGTGCGCATCCAATTTGTTTGTCGTCAGGAGTGACAGTGTGACAGACGCTCCTCAAGTTTTGATCTCTACAGTATCAGGGAAAAAAGGCTTCTAAAGTTTAAACTAATGTTAGATGCGGCATAAGGAAACCACATTTATTTTATTTTGATTTTTCTCTCATTTTAAATTAGTACTATTCTAATCCCAATAAACTGCTGAACTGCAATTGTGGTGAATAAATTGTAAAGATATAACTTTAAGGCCCTAATTTAAATGGTTGTTAAATGATCTTTGGTTAGACTTAAGACTTTGCACTTTGCCCATCATTCAAATTATGGCCCTAATTGTTAATCTCTAATAACAGACACAATAAAAATTATAGTCCTATCTATATTACTGTAGAAGGGTAATTCAGTAATCGCTGAAGTGTTGCTTTGAACCCTGGCCAGGAGGACACTCCACCAACTTGGCCACATGACTTTGAAATCCATTTCAGATTCAAACTGGACTTGGACACATATGGAAAAAGATACACACGCTGGAGAACATCCACTGCATGGATGGAGATGCACTCACTCCACATGGCAGTGCGGTTATCACTGTCGGAAGAGAGGAACTCTTTTCCTAGCCGCATTCCAATCAGCCACTCTGTGCTTCGGACACCTGGAAGGCAACCAGGGGCCGAGATCAAACAGGCTGCAGCACCGAATGCTGCCAAGGTAATCTTTTTGCTTTAATGAGAAGGATCACAACAGGTCAGAAGAGAAAAAAAGAGTTTTTTTCCCTCACCGCTATAAAAACACTACCCTACTTAACACTCCCTCAAAGGAACAAATAATACAAATAAAACAGAAGGGTGAAGATAAATCCAGGGGAATGTGATATGTGTTCAGCATTTACATTGAGTCATTTGGCATATGCTTGTTATCCACTGTGTGTTACAGTGCTTTGAACATCTAATTGCACTCTCTTGGATATTGATCTCATGACTTTGGCATTTTGTTCAAAGCCATGAGTGACAGAAGTAAGTCCAATATATTCTCTTTATATCAAAATAAAGGTTCTATTTAAGCTGAGGCAAAACACACTAGCAGGTATCACTGTGATTCATGTAAGTAATTTACCACCATAAGAAGCTTTTTTGACCTTGTGGGTTTATCATCTTGCTTCAGATAAAAACAACTGTATGTGTGTGTGTGTGTGTGTGTGTGTGTGCACGCGCACACAGTAATCTCCATTCCCAGATTGTGAATATGATAATTTAATCTAAAGCAGCGGGGCTATGCGTATGATAATTTAATTTCAAGATAGCATGCTTTTGCAGAAGCAAATACTGTACCATCAACACGGTTTACATTTCCACCCTCTGCAATTCATCTTGACAGTTAGAAATGTACCAAATGAGGACAAGAAACCACCCTCTAACTTGCAATATAGATCTGGGATTTTCTGTTTATAAATGATATTTCATACTCTTGTGCAGCTGGCATTCAACACAATTCTACAATTTTCATAGATTATTCCTGACATTATTATTGTCATCATTTTGTGGTATTACCATATTGCATTTCCATTGTTAAATTGTAATTACACCTGTATAAATACACATGTTATCAGTTTATAACATCACACTGAACTCCTGCATTCATATATCCGCTAATGCTTACACTAACCCTGGTGTATATGTACAGAGTGGCATCACACTGGTACTGGTACTGGTACTGCTATATACTTATTATGTGGTTACAATGTAAAAGGCTGGTTAGATCAATTATATGATACTTGCTTTATTATAATGATATATAAGATAGAAACATGCCAACACTTAGAGCTTTTCCAACTCACACAGGCTTCTTCACAATGCTCGGTGACATACAGTATCAGGAAACTGGCCTGTGTCATGAGTACAAGTTGATTAAGCTAGAATTATGAGAGGGAACTTACAAAACAGGACCTCTTTTATAACTGGGAAAAAAGGAGAGCATTATCAAGCAGCCCACGAGAGTCTGGGCAGTGGCCTATAATTTGCACAAATTGCCTTATTAATCATAGCACACACAAAGGGAAGTTAAGTACCAGGCTCAAGGTCGCCGTGGCCGAGTTTCACCTGGAGTTAGAGGCCTTGGCTGATGAGAATGACTGGATCTCGCAGCCACAATGCAATCACAGAGGGTGTCTGCTCATACACTTGTGCAACAAGTGCAAATGCAGAGTGAATTGCCCTAGTCAATGCATTCATTTCAATGACTGGTCTAACACAATGGGACGTGTCAATAAGCAGTACAGTTACTGGATTATACGTGCTATCACATTTACAGTGTCTTGACAAATCTCAATATGTATGAACTTTTTTTGGCTATAATGTACTTTTAGTGACCAGTCATCTTTTGTACTGTTATTTAATTTAAAATCATTGCACTGCATGTGGATAGTGTAATCAGCACATTACACTACATGTGGATAGTGTAATCAGTACATACAGCACTGCATATTTCATAAACACATCATATTATGGTCCAGGGATTTTTTCATAGCAATGGAAAATAGCAATGGTGCCACCTAAGTGATGAATATATCTGCAACAAATAAACATGTTTCATGATTCCATTTTCAAACATGTAGTTATCACATTTATGACAACAGTATTTGGTACCCACAAAACAAAGACAGAAAAAACATTTTGATCTTTCCTCATTCATCTGATTATACAGGTCACAATTGGCATTCTAACACTGTGCAGTGATAACATTTAAATTTAGTTCATTCTTGTTGTGTTGAGGGTTTCTATTTGTAGTACAATTATTATTACAATTATTATTATAGCTTACAAGATCTTCTATTTGTGCTCCTGAGTGGACACTATAGAATCTCCCTGACCTTACAAGAATAATCCAGAGCATTTCACCTCTGTGAGATTGTAATCTAAGTTGAATACTTGATCCACATGTAACATGCATGATCCTCCTGTTCTGATGAGCTGTATCTCAATCAAGTGAAATAATTTCTTCTCAAATTACTTCAGTCCGCTAAGCATTGCTTATAGTACAGAAACAACTGAAGATATTGCACTAAAGTGTTGTCTAAACAGATACCTGGTTGTTAAGCAGATTCTTTTTAAGTCTTAAGTCTTAAGTTTAAAGATCATACAAAACAAAATATGAACTGAAAATATGAATATGTACATTGAATTTATTCAAAACAACTGTTCTGACTATATTCAGTCTTGTGCACCAATGCATTCCATGCAATCCATTCCAGCCTTGCCTTTTTATACAATACGCAGTAAACACCATGGCTAAGTATTGGGTTTAGATGGGCAGTGCACTAGTTGACGTTTCAGCATAACAAATCAGAACAGCCTGTCATTGTTGCAGTATAAATGATGGAATCCAATCCTGACTGACCTGTGGGTTGGAGTTTTCCCAAATAATTTCTGGAAAAACTGGTTTTCCTGAGGACACATGTGCACATTTAGCTTTACAAGATAAGCAAGCTAGTTAGCAATCTTACATTAGCATAATGTAAGCCATTGTTAGCCATAATGTCAAATACAAATATAATGTCAACCCAAGTTGTCAAGCAGGTGGAGCTGTATACTGTGTCAGGGGCGGCAGCAATTAGCTCCCCATATTGGAGATAAGGCAGAGGGAGTAAAGATGCATTCAAGCTATTTCAAGACCATGAGGAATATTTTTTTCATGAAAAAGACATTAATATGTATCTTTCAGGAACTGAGATGAGTTTGTGATGGGTTAATGACTGGTTAGAGTGCATTCTCAAATGAACTACCAATACCGAGATATTTTCTCGATATCTCCTTTAGTCTTCTATTTCCCTTTGTCAGGTCAGACAGCTTGTTGTTTACCAGTGACACGGTCATGTATCCATCACCAAGCAGACAAAGCACACAATTTCCAGCAGCATTCTCATTGGCTACAGTATGTTTACTATCCTCTCAAAAACACAACCACTTTCAAGCAAATATGTGCGTTTGTTCTGCCATCTTGTCAGATACACTGTAACTCTGCCAATGGAAGTGCACGGAAAGATGCAAATGCACCAACATTAGCTCATTGTTTTGTTGTTGTGTGGGAGCTAAATAAAGCTAACCTACATACAGTGGGATTTTATTCATGCCACGTCTTTGGGCACATTAGCTCACAGGGCTGTGCGGTGCAGAGGGCGACAGAGCTCTGCCACTGGCAGGGGCCACAGGTTAATGCCAGCCTGTCCTTCCCCTCAGCAAGTCTAAAAATGTAACCCATTTTTATGCTCTTGACATACTGTAAAGAGACAGGCCAAAGTGACTGTCAGATCTGTGTTGTCAGAGTTTGTTTGGCTTGTCTTACGAGTAAAAGCCTACGTGTCTTTTGGTTAAATGTATTTATTCCACTAAATAAGCAAAAAAATGTTTATCTTTGTATGTGTGTGTGTGTGTGTGTGTGTGTGTGTGTGTGTGTTTGTCAGAGTTTGTTTGGCTGGTCTTACGAGTGAAAGCCTACATGTCTTTTGGTTAAATGTATTTTAAGCAAAAAAAAAGTTTATTTTTGTACAGTATGTGTGTGCGTGTGTGTGTGTGCGTGCGTCTGTGTGAGTGTGTGTATCTATGTATCCATGAGCATCTTTACTATGAATATCTAAACTGCATATATGATCAGTTTGAGGCTGTTTCAGCTGCTTCAGCAACTGTTCACGATGCACTACACTATGTAGCAAGTTTAGTCATTCGCATGCCAGCGGTGACAGACATGCCATTACAGTAGCTCTAATTAGGCACACTGAAGCATACAATGATTAAAAGCTCAGCGCTGACCCCCTCATATAATATATATGATAATTTACAGTTATACCATTTACTGTGAGCGTTGCAAAATTAAAGCATTCTGCTGGCATCAATCAATGCCACAAGTGATCCACGTTAATGAATTCCTACACCAATTTCAGACCCATGATAGCTTGACATCGGGGGCACTAATCTTGGGGGTTTGTCAGTGTGATGCTTTAATTACTAACTCTGGGAAGCTGAAGTTTCAGCGTGACGATGATGCGCCAGGAGTATGCATCTCATCCATCAGGGGAGGGATGGTAATATGCTTGATGAGTTGATTAATGTGGGTGTACTTAATGTCGTTAGTTAGGTGAAATCCAGACACCAAAGTCAGGTCCTCTATGAAGTACGTTTCTGAAAATTCACAGGCAGTATAACTCATAGATCTGGGTGTTAGTTTGTTCTCCACATGATACAAATGAGATGGATTTGTTGGAGAGAGAACAGTGGAAGCCTATTGACAGCCTCTTCTATGGTTCTCGCTCAGTACGTACAGCAACAGAGCCTGCATTTGCACATGAAGTCTGCAGTGTGTTCAAAGATCCCTGCCTCTTACTAAAACAGAAAGACTCAAAAATGATAGGAACATTAGGTCTTCCAGGGTCTACTAGTAGAAAAAACTAGATACTAGAAGAAAAATACAAAGATGGTGCTAAAACTGTCCTTATAATTGAGATTGATTAGATAAATACATGAAGACACCATGGACATACTTTTTGCAACATTTGTACAAAAAAACGCAATATGTTTGTTACAATACCATTTGTAAAATAAATAAATTAGAAAATGGTATTGTAAACAATGTACACTTCTGATATCCTTCTCAATCATAGAAATATGATAGTGTTTTATATCATGGGCGGATGAGTTTGTTATCATAGACCTGATAATGCTCTAATACCTTTAAGCACCGAGGGCAATGAGCTCAGTGGCCTCTCGTTAAATGATAAGGGCTTCAGGCCGGACCTCTGGGGAAATCCTCTGACCCTAATAATTCCAGGCCATATTCAGTTGTTCTACACATCTGCTACAACTCTACAAAGCTTTCAACTATGGGATCTGTCTGACTGTCTCCCACCTCATCTCAGTTGTTTACGTGCGCTGAGGCCAGTTAAATCTACACAATGCAGAATAGATAGATAGATAGATACTTTATTGATCCCCAGGGGAAATTCAAGGTCTCAGCAGCATACAGACAACACATACACATTCTTTAACAGCAGAAAAAGTAATTAAAGTATATAATATAAAAACACAACTAAGCAATAAGGACAGTAGAAGATAAAGAATATACTAAATATACTAAAATACAAATTATACTAACACTTAATCTAAATCAATTGTAAAAACAGTACCCACATAGTGGTGAATAATCAATCAGAGGCGCTTGCAATGACTGAGGCAGGGACTGAGTCTGTGATTCTCTGTGCATAGTAAGGTAAGGTAAGGTGCTCTGTGTGAATGAGTGTCATGGTGATAGTGGTCATGGTGATAGTGGTCATGGTGATAGTGGTCATGGTGATAGTGCAAATGAGTAAGTCCAACAGTGCAGAAATAAAGTCTATATATTTAACTATTTTAAGAAAAGGTATAAGTGTGGCCACAGTTCGGCTGTGGCATGGAGGGAGGGGTTATGCATATGTGCTAATATAGCACACAAACAGTGAGGCAGAAAGACAGTGGTAAAAGTGGCTAGTGGACAGACAGTATCCAAACATGGAGGGGGTGAAGAGGCAGACAGACTATGCAGAGAAGTCTATCTCTCCTCTTCCCTTAAGTGAAGCATTGAACAGTTCAATGTCCCTGGGGACAAATGACTTTCTCAGTCTGTCTGTTGTGCAAGGCAGTGAGCGAAGTCTCCAGCTAGTGTGCTGTGGACTGGGTGACACTCATTGTCCAAGATGTTGATCAGTTTGTTCAGGGTCCTATTGTCAGATAGTGAAGTAATGCACTCCAGTTCAGCTCCCACTACAGAGCCAGCTTTCCTTACCAGCCTGTCAATTCGCCCCTCATCCTTCTTCCTTGTGCTTCCTCCACAGCATACTACTGCATAGAAGAGGACGCTGGCAACAACAGACTGGTAGAATATCCTGAGGAGCTTGCTGCACACATTGAAGGACCGCAGCCTCCTCAGGAAGTACAGCCTGCTCTGCCCTTTCTTGTAGAGTGCATCAGTGTTGGCTGACCAGCAGAGGTGGAAAAAGTATGAAAATATTGTACTCAAGTAAAAGTACCAATACCTTGATGAAATATTACTCAAGTACAAGTTAAAATACCGATCTGAAAATGTACTCAAGTAAAAGTAAAAAGTAGTTCATTTAAAATGTACTTTAAGTAAAAGTTACTTAGTTACTTTTTTTTTTGGGGGGGGGGGGGTACCAGAACAACCAGTTTTACCAGAGACTTTCTAATGAGGAGATACAGCACTCAAAAAATCCTCCATAGTAATGCATGGGGTTAGTTTGTAACGCCAATATGGCAGTTGTCTACACATATTACAACCCTTCCGTGGCAAAACGTTGACATGTGAATACATTGAGCCAATCATGTGGTGTGTTGTAAAATACATTGAGCCAATCATGTGGTGTGCTGTGAAGACATCGTGCCAATCATCTGTTGTGATCTCGCTGCTGGAGCAAGATTGGTGTCGTGAAGCCTTACGCACACGCATTTCTGCCGAAATAGATGCACGATAAGTGCCCAAAAAGTGTTGCAATATGGCCACGAATAGAGGTACTTGCCTGATAAGGATGTTGAGAAATGGAGATCTATGTGAAAAATCACCGGAGTTCTCCTTTAAGTTTGAGCAGTAGTTGATTTTCAAAGTTAGTTGCACTCATCCTTGGGTCGCTTTGCAGTGAACAGTAATCCAGCACAATTGAAAAGCCCCTCACAGGCAGCCGAGGCAGGCAGGCCAACGTTGAGTTGCAGAGAGTTTTTTTATATTTGGAAACGAGCAGAAGGTTCAGCAGATTAAAGGGCGTCGAACTGGGGGGGAAAGTGGGAAGTATGGGGCAATGGAGGAGAGGGCCCTTGAAAAGTGGAATATGGGGGGTACAACATTTTCATCAGGCATTAGTAATAACTCAGGTAATCCACACATAAAAAATCCAAACAACTCCATAAGTAGAGTCATGTGTAATGAAGTGGAATAACACAGGGAAAAAGTATTGAACACGCTAAGAAAAAGCACTAAGGAAAGGGAAGGAACGAGCTGGAATCTGTAAGTAGTTAGAGAGTACAGTAGTTATCCTTTCTATCTGCGCAAATTAATATAAGCTTGGTTAGTAGCTTACATATTGATGGGCTATAAAAAGGTTTTTCATTACCAAGGTATCACACAAGAAACATTTCATGATGGATAAAAGCAAAAAGCTCTCCCAAGACCTTTGCAACCTTATTGTTGCAAAACATATCAATGAAACTGGTTACAGATGCATTTCAAAACTTCAGAATCTTCCAGTAAGCAGCATGGGAGCCATTATCTCCATGTGGAAGAAACATCACTGCATCATCAACCGGCACAGGATCTCCTCGCAATATTTCTGACCAGGGAGTCAGAAGGATAGTCAATTCCAAGAGCCAAGGACCACTCGGAGAAAGCTCCAGAAAGACTTGAAAGCAGCCAATTCAATTAAATTCAATTAAACAGTTCTGGAAGTAATCTGGAACTAAAGATCAGGATTCCCAAGAGGGACCTCTGGAATCTGTTTAGAACAATGGACCAAAATCACACCTGATACTGCGACTAATAAGTTTTGTCATACAGGAAATGTCTTGAAGCTGTCTTTACAAACAAAGGCTTTTCCACAAAGTATTGAAGAAATTTCAGTAGGCACGTTCAATACTTTTTTCCTGTGTCATTCCACTTTAATACACAAAACTCTTATGTTTGGATTTTTTATATGTGTGTTAATATAATGTGTGGTGAAAATTTCAAATAGACTCACTGGAAGTTTAGGCTAATTACTGGAAAAAAAAAGTGTTCAATACTTATTTCCACCATATATTTATTTTACCTGAATATTTTAACTTCCAAATTAAATGTAAAAATGAATGTCAGACGAAATGTAAAGTTTGACTGACTGGATTTTGTATACAAAACATAGTGAAAACTGTCTAAAGTCACTCTCACTCTCCCTTGCTAAAGAGCTAAATGGTTTAGTCCGCCTGCAGATTCATAAGGTAGTCTATCTTTTGTTTATTTAGTTGAGCATCGCTAGTAGTGGACCGCTAATTGTTGTGCTGCTGGTGCAATGTCTTTCTCCAAGAAAGCCAAGTCAGGTTACTAAAAACAAAGGCCAAAACAGGAAAAAGAGAGACATCAAAATGAGGGGAAACAACTGCTAATAAACTTCTTTCCAAAGAAAGGTGAGCACAAACGTCAAAACACGAATTCCCATGGTGTTTGCTTGAATATCTCAATCATTGGTGCTAAAAACGAACTGAGACAACCCATTGGAATAGCGGAAAATACACTTTCATAGGCTAATCTGATGCATCTCGTAATCCAGCTCCATCTCCATCACTTTCAGAAAGACTGCATGGCGTCAGCTTGATTCATGTCCTGTTGTAGGCTACATGCTGATCATTATCACTAGGCTAGTGGTTTAGGGCGCGATTTTTTTCTCGCCCTTTCTGTTTTAGTTAGTCTTAACTTTTTTTTTTTACTCAAGTAACGGATGGGATTTTTGATGTAGCGAAGTACGATACTTCACTCAAAAAGTAATCAAGTAAAATTTAAAATACCGATTTTATAAACTACTTAAAAAATACAAAATACACAGAAAAACTACTCAATACAGTAACATGAGTAAATGTATTTCGTTACTTTCCACCTCTGCTGACCAGTCTAGTTTATTGTCCAGGTGGAGACCCAGATGG
Source organism: Alosa sapidissima (assembly GCF_018492685.1). Lineage (NCBI taxonomy): Eukaryota > Metazoa > Chordata > Actinopteri > Clupeiformes > Clupeidae > Alosa > Alosa sapidissima. Next base: position 24,971,439 of record NC_055959.1, read on the forward strand.
ACATCTGGGTCTCCAGTGTACATCTGTCTTCCGGTGTAAGACACAGTGAATAGTGATGTGAAGCAGTCTGCTCCTGATGTGGGTCATTCATTCTCATTGTGCATCAGGCAGCCATTCCAATGAGAGACCTAAGACTGCAGATGTGTGAGAGGTGGCTAAGCCCCGGTGTGTTCATTGCAGGATTAATAGAGTGACACTGGACATCAGATGCACTCCCTCTCCCTCTCTCATCATACAGATCTAAATGAGGCTTGGTGGGGTCAAACTGGACTGACAGATGTTGCGCAAATCCCCCGATGGAAAATAAAATCAGGACCGCAAGTTGTCTAACGAGAGAGCAAGCAGTGGAGAGCTGTGCAGTTGCATCACACTGCTTTCCCACGCATGTGACTGACCTCAGGAATCCTCACATTCAGCTCAGTTGTGCCATGTAACGGAGGAGGAGTAGGCTACTCAGGGGAGACATGTGGTCAGTGTTGTCAACAACACCACTACCATCAGGTGCAGTAAAGCTGTGCACAGAGGTTCTTCTTTGTATTGACCAATTCTTTTAGAATAACTTCCAGCTTTTTTCAGTGAAGTTGATTAACAACCAATTGGAAGATATCACTCTTAGTTGCTGTTGGTGTGTGAGTGTATTTTTGTGCGTGTGTGTGTGTGTGTGTGTTTGCAATGTAATGTATATGTGGGAGGGAAATGGTGAAATCAGGGAATCGGAGTGTGGATCTTTGGGGAGCTCTTGCCTTGAGGCCTTGTCCAAGAGCAGACTGTATAATGACCAATCCTCCCTTCTTCCTACTCACTTATCCTCGTTCAAACCCTGCAGTTCCTCACAACTTTTCCCCAGAATAACAAGCAGTTCAGAAGCTGTACTCAGGAATGAAAATATAGCTATTCTCCTCAATAGCCTCCAGCAGTAGGTCTGCTCACCAGTGTTAGGTCTGATCTGACATTTCCTCATCATTATAATCATACAAAGATTTAGATTAGACTGGAACCCAGTCCAATTAAATAAATACCGTAACAATGAATGTAAAACAGTTGATGCAACGTTCTTAACCTGACTTTGGATTAAGTGAAGTATAAGTGACCCTGTTGCAGAGGTTACAGTTGAAGAGTATGTACAGTAAGAGCTAGATGAGAGATATGGCTGTAAAGGCATTCTTTACCTTCCCTTTGAGGATCACTGGGTAGCACCTCACACACCTCCCCTCCACTCCTGCACCAAGGTCAGCCATGCACAGATGAGCATGCAGCCGGCTGATGCATCCATCCGATGGCCCGACCTCCATCCTATCCTCAAGGAGAACTCCCAGCTGAGCTTCTTCACAGTCAGCATGTCTTCACCTGGCACCTGCTTAAACCGCCTTCGCTTCGTTTCTGTAGTAAAAACTAGTGAGTGGGGTTTTTTTTTTGTATTTTTTTATTGCTGTTGTTTGGTTTCAATAGTCCTCTCCTCCATTATCTCCCTCCCTCAGAGCCCCAACCCACCCCCCACCCCCCTGCTGTTCCCATCCTGCTCTCGATGGGCCAGAATTCCCCGCTCCATTGCCTCTGATGACCTGTAATCCATGCTTATTAAAGCAGGTGCCTGCTCCTGCTCCTGCTCCTGCCCCAGCGCCGCAGCCAAACGAGTCCTAATGGAGGGATTCGGCAGGCAGCCCCTGCCTCTCGCACTGACACCCTCCTACCCACCACTTTATGGGACACGCTACATTAGGACCTTAATTCAAGAGGTTGTGCATCACCCACCGGCGGGTTAAAAAATGATTCTTATAGTCTTCTGCTTTTTCTCTTTTTTCCATCCTATCTGTAGTTTTTCAGAGGGCTGGTTGAGGAAGGATTGTGCCTCACAGGCCTGGTGGAAGAGGGAAAAAGCTGAGCAAGCTGTAATGTTCTTGTTTTCTTATTGTCGGAGAGATTAAAAAAAAAAAAGTGTGCGCATGTTGGATGGCTGAGGTTAACAATGAGCTACATTAATGCGGGTGTTTGGAGTTGAAGGTCCGGCAATGACAGGTTAATGGATTATATTAAAGCCATCAAAGACAAAGATGACACTTAGGAAAGGTTAAATATCAATAAATCTCAAAAAAGCCACTTGGCAGTGACCTCTGTATGCAGTGACCTGCACAAAATATGTTTCAATATGATGGGAAAAGTAATTCTTGTATAGTAACTGATGATTGAGGTGACACTATCACAAGATCACGTTTTATCTTTTCAACATTTTACCTTAACACGTCTATCTAATGAGTCCAAATATTGCTATGAAAGACACGTCCTAAAAAGTACCCTACACAGAAGCCCCTGATGCAAATCACTACAAGCAATACATCCTGTTAAAATGATGCTGCTTGTCTGTGATGATCAAAATGAGTCATCGAGGGAAATGGGTGGGGGTGGGGGTGAGAGGCAACAATCTCATTCTCTCATCTAAAGCGTGACTCTAATGATCCTCTGTCTCTCTCTCTCTCTCTCTCTCTCTCTCTATCTCTCTCTCTCTCTCTCATTCTGGTCTTGGCTTGCTCTCCTAGTGCTCCCTCTCTCCGTGCTCCTTAGATATTCATTACCACCTATCTGCTATATTGACCAACATCACACCCTGCTCATGGCAGGTAATTACACCAACAGGCCTGGGTCTGGCAACTCTACAACAACCATGGTTTAAAAAACAAAATGGAGCAAGCTGAAACAGGAGGTCCCATTATCTGCGATGAACACCAGAAGGCCACATCTTATGTCTGACATGTCAGTTTCTGTCCAGCTTTATGCATGTTTTTTGGTTCCATTGAGATATACTTTCCTGTCATGTTTAATTGTGTTGACTGTTAAGTAGCAGTGGAAACCAAAATTATAGGTATTATGTGTTTTATAACAGACCAGGTACAAGATAGCTTTGGAATAACTCTCACCTGAAAGCACAAACAATGAAGAGAACATTAGTCAATAACAAACACCAGAGACTTAAACATGGGTGCCCTCTCAGTCATTTCAATCAATTGGTTATTATCCAGAGCAATAGGCATGCCTAGATACAATCAATCTTCTCTTTCCTCCTCATTGCCTTGTGCTTTGGTCCAGGTTGACAGAAGAGAATGCATGGACACATTGTATCATCAACTCATGGTCTATCAGGTTTCTGGGCATCCATAATGGTTCAAAGTGGTTGTGAGGTAGGTGTGCTTTTCCCATTTTCTAACAGTTTCATGATGTGTCCTGCTCAGTACAGTCAGTTTAGTTTTCTAGTCTTTTATGTGTGCTCTATTGAATATATCTCATATTGACTCTCCTTTTCCAAGAGGTTGCATGCAATACAATGCACCTACCCATAGTGTCTCAGCTCTGAGGAAAACACACATTTCCATTGCATAGCTGGAGAAAACACAAAACCTGACTAAAGTTCACTATGCAAGATTTTCACCCTTACGAAGCCAATATGATGGTAAACAAACTTGTAATAGGCGAATTGTTCATCTATCCTAGCTATACAGCATAGACATACAGTAGAAAGACGCTACCGAGAAAAACAGCCATGCAACTTCAAGAATGGCAGCCCAAATCTCATGAGAATCGTGATACATTACCTTGTCAGGAGATTTTTTCGCCTCTTGTTAATCCTTTACCTCCACAACAAAAGCATTTTCGTTGTGCACAGGGGGATAAGTCACAAGAAGTTTGCCATTTACAACAGCAGAGTAAAATAGTAATATATCGTGACTCTAAAGGGAGCTTTACATTCGCCAAAAATACCTAAACCTGCATAGTGTGCCTTTAAGCATGTTCAGCTGCACAATCATAAGTAAATATGTAAACAAAACAAACTTTCTAAAAGTATTCTCTGAACCACTGTCTTGTCTCATCAGATTTGGTATATGTAAACCCTTTTTCTTCCCTAGGTCTCAACATATACTGGAGTCACATTCATAAACAGACTAAACATAAAACAGGATCCTAGGTTCTCAATTTGCTGGACTTACCGTCTACCATTTAAGTTAGGGAATAGTAACACTAGTAGAAAAAGTAAGTATTATACCTGCAAGGCAATCTGTTAGTGTCAATAGAATAATGTTGTGGTGCCTCCACTGAAGAATTACTTTACCAGTGCCCTGGTATAAATGTGTAAATCCTCAGAAATGTAAAGTGATTAAAGTTACTTCTACCTGTATGGCTTATCCTAAATGAAATACTATGCAACCATGTAAGGGGACTTGAAACATAAAACATTTATTGTACCCTTTATCTTTTAACTTTTTGAATTCAGTTTAATATGAAATAAGAAAATAAAGAAATACAAAATATATTCCTTCAATATGGCAAGAAGTTTAAACCCTTTTTAAAAGTTCAATCACTAACTTTCAATGAAGTTTTAATGAATTATATTGTAGCCTTTCCTACAGCACACTTCTAAATAGTAAGCTTAATGTATGGTAATTCAATTCAATATTAATTCGCCCTCTATGCAATAGAACAAGTTAGTTTACATTAATTAAACGTTTACCCTGAACAATGGCTACATGAAATACACCATAATACTGTCACTGACAATTCGTGTTACCCAATATGTGTCTGTTACACAACAAGTGTAACTGAAAGTTCAAGTAGGCCTATTAGTTAAAATAGTACCATATAAAACTAAACCAAGCGCTTGGATTTGAAACTAACGTTGGGGCTTAGTCGTCACGTTGGTGCACATAATGTATAATCCAAGGAATGTTAGTAATCCATGTTAGTAAAGAGAAGATTAACGCAGGCTGCTTTTACACAGTCCCATCCCAGCTATCTTTCCTTGGCTTCACTTTGGTAGGCCTACTCACGCAACCTCTAACTGCTGCAAAATGGCGTGACCTCACACGCTGGCCAGTAGAACGATGTCCCTGCAAGCGTTTGGTATAGCTGGTTGAGCAGGCTACCTCAGCTTCACTTGTCCTCTGTCCGTTGCTTCCCTCTCACACACACACACACGGGAACGGTAGTCTCTGGCGAACCACAGTCCTGGGCCCAGTTCCCCAAAAGCATCTTAAGCCTAAGAGCGTCGTAAAGTCCCTCTTACGAACATCTTAAGATTTGCCGACTGTTTCCCGAAACCATCGTAGCTTAAGAGCGTCGTGAAAACACTCGTACATCTACGAGTGCTCCAGAGTACTCGTTACCGGCTAAGAGCGTCTTAACAGTACTTCTCACTGAGGTCACCAACAGGACATACAGAGGAATTACAACTAAGAATACATAATCCAACTTACGTTCCCATTCTTTATTGTGTTTACCTGTGATGAATCAGATTTTAGCGTGCAAAATAGCCTACATTTAATGGTCATAATAATGTGATGAAAAGCGGACAAAAATGCAATCAAGTTATTAAACGAGACGTTGCCAGAATAGTTTGATATTATCTTTGCTAAGTGAAGGCTATATTTTATTAGGCCTATCAGGTAAAAAGCAGAGAAAGCAACATGTGGTTTAGTCTGTAGCCTACTGCATCAAAATCTAAGCCTACACATTTCCTCTTTCTTACTTGACTTCTTTCTTATCTTCAAACGTGTTCTTGACACCGCGGAAAATTATTGCATGGTGCAACAATCTAATCTTAAAATAATTACAATTATTTATGTCTCTGTGTGGTATATAACCTACTTGGGATGCTTACATGCAGATGTCAAAGTGTTTCTATTCTCGTATTGTTGTGAATTAATGTGTAGATCCGAAGTTTAAATGGTAGGCCTATAGCTGTGACGTGCAGTCACCTGACATCACCGTCAAATCAGAGGATATTTCAGAACTATTAACGTGGACAGCTCCCCTTAAGAGCATCTTAAGAGCAGTGCACGCGCGTTCACGTTACGAGCATGTTCGGGAAACAGTCGGAAAAACCAAACGAACGATCGTAAGATGAATCGTAGAAAACCCTCTTAAGAGCGTGTCTCCGTCGTTATCGGGAAACTAGGCCCAGGCACACAGCAAGTCAGCTACTTAACTAGAAGCTAGCCCCAGCTTCAAGTTAGCCTCAGAACTGAGTGATAATGGAGACCACGCTGTTGCCGTTGGTCGAAGAGAAACAGTCTTAACCAGGCACGTGCAGAGAAGGGGGGCTACAGGGGCTCTAGTAACTGCCCTTTTGCCCCTTTGATGTCCAAGTGCCCTTTTGACAAGACCCGTTTTTTACTTTTTAAATTTGTAATACTTCCACTAGTTCCAACGTGAATATTCGCTAAAATGTCCCATTAATAGTTTGTGAAATTAGACATTTACAAAAATAACAATTTTCTGTGTTAATTGAAATGCCTTGCGGCCACCAATCCGTGACGTCATACATTCAGTGAACTCTCAGAAGGTGCACGCAGGCACAGTGCTGCAGGAGACGTTTGGGAGCACGGCAAGGTCACTTGGCAGTTAGCCTATCTGAAAATGCAATAGTATTCAGCTTAGAGATAGAGAATAAAATGTTTAAAGTTGTTTCATGTTTAATGAAGTAGGCTATCAAACCCGTTAACCATGTCATGGTCCATCCATTTCAATAACCTGGCAGCTTCGAAAATCTAAGGCTGAACGTTCATATTCTGTTTAGGTTACTATGTTATAGTAGCTTAGGTTAGTAGACCTAGCTCATAAAACAGAGTAGGCAAACATTTTCTAAATCGTCATAAGCCGACGACATAGGGTACTGTAGTTGTTTAACTAATCCAACTCCACACGTCGTTCTCTGTTTACAGTAGGCTACATTACGCGTCCTTTCACTCAGTGGCCACACGCACAGCACGTGAATCTGCAAGACACTAGCTTGCTAATGGTGGTAGTTCACTGTGATAAACATTAAAATTATAGCCTGACAAGCCAGACTAGGCAATAACATATTTGCTGCCGCTAGGGTGTGTCTAGATTTCTAGGCTATTAAAATTAGCTTTGAATTTAATCAATAAGATGTAGCCTTGTAGCCTGATCTCTGTGTAGACAATAGCCTAATGAAAACTGAAAAGACCTATCTGTCTGTGCCCTGGCTACAGTAGGCCTACAATAAATGCACTCCTATTGAATTAATCAAAATTAAGTTTTAAATAAAGTTAACATGTTTTCTGAAAATTTTGTTCCATGTGCCCTTTTAAATTTGAGCCCCTGCCCCTTCAAAGGTCTCTGCACGCCCCTGGTCTTAACTTCGATATAAAACCGAACTTGTTGGACTACCATGCATAAACAGCAAACTTGCTTTTAAAGTTATTAACTGTATACAATATTTGGGCCGAACATCACAGTTTCAAAACATTAGTTCTCCTACCGAGTAGAAATGTCGCTGTTGCTTCACTTCCTCTAGGGGAAAACAACATGAATTAGAGATTGGTTTAATCATAGAAAGAAAAAAAATATATAGTGCAATTATAAAGGGTCCTACATATATATATATATATATATATATATATATATATATACACACAATATGAATTGATATCAGGAAGAGAAGAGAAACCAAGTCTCCATCAAGATCATTCAGTAAGTATGGGTTAACGTATAGAATGCCGGTCATTATTGGGAAAATAAGTCCCGACAGGGCGAACCGGACCCCGACGCGCATGACCGGCGTTCTATACATTATCCCGCTTATTACACGGTTACTTGCCAAAACGAAACAATAAACTCCCCACGATATGACTATGTAGCCTACATAGCCAACTATTTTGTGTTGTTGCGAAATAGTTCGCAACAACACACGCTGAACTTGAATCAAACATTCTTTAGAACACAGCTGATCAACCGTCTGCTTTTCACTTTTGAATGAAGTTCCAGTAGTTGCGGAGTGATACGAAAGACCTGAATTAGAATCACAAACTCCGTTGCCATTGACAGCGGTCATTATTTTTTTCAGAGGTCCTTTAGTTGAAAATAATGACCGCTAGAACTTTGGGAAATCCCATTCAAGTCAATGGAGCATTGTACTTGCATTGTGAAGAGCCGTGTAATAAGCTTTGCTAATGGAAATTATGTGGATATTAAGCAAGAAATGTTCAGTTCATGTGTTGATAGAAAAGACAGATTTTTCCCATATCAGTAGTAAGTCATTGGGGAAAAAATGCACATAATTCATATTCATACTTCATACTTTGCCTATATGTTACCATTGGTTTGATTATTCATTTGTCCCTGCTGCAGAACATAACTCCTTTTAACCGATTTGTCTTTGATATGCAAGATGTGCTCAGCAGTGGTTTGTTTTCCCCAAGGCAAGGAGAGCACGTTAGAGCCATTAACATTGTATTTTAATACTGCGCAGCCGAAACCGAAGCCGTGGTGCAGACTGCTGACTGAGGCAGGATTTTCTGTCACTTTGCAGGAGGAGAGTGACCCTATTTGTTCCTGCTAGTTGTTTCCCAAGTAGAGAAATCGGGGCTTAAACTGAGTCGTTTAATACAGCAGCTAGAACACACAAGGGTGTGGATGTTTTATTTACAAACACAACATATTGGACTAGTCCGTTTTAACTGACCCTCATTGCTTCTCTTTGGGAAAATGTGATGTGATATTTCAGTTCCACAGCCACAGTCTGGATTTTTCTGTTTGGTTGTCTCCAAGTGAGGTTGTTAACACTTGCCATGTGGTCTACTAGCCTGTGATCCCATCAAATGCCCTCACATCAATCTACAGCCAGTAGCGAAATGTCACTGTATAGTATAAGGCAGATAACAGCAGTCTTTTACTCAGATGTGACCTCGTCAGATAAAGCTCTGCATCAGCAGTCACAGGCAGGCTGAGCTGCAGCTAGTGCTAAGTGTGCTTTCAAATCACTCTGCCTCTGAGTCTCTCAGATTCAACAATCAAAAAGGTGCGCAGGGGAGGCTCAGATCAGGACGAGTTACCCAAAGGCCTGTTGGCTACAGCTGATTACTATCGGAGTAGAGGGGAAATTGGATTGAAACTGGTGGCAGATAATTCATTCAGAGCCGAATCTATGTATTACTTAAACACATCCATACACAATGTCAAATCCCAGGATGCTAACCAAGTAAGGGAGTTGAAATCTGCAAGAATTTAAAGGTTGTATCAGCTCAGGGATACGTCACTTCTGTTGATGTTTAAACAAAACAAAGAGCTAGCTCGCTACTCCCCCCCTCCCTCCAGTGCAATTAAAACTCTCCTAAACGCGCATCTCATCAGTTACTTGTTGAAACACTTTATTTTGCCTTTGAGTGGGTTGCCAACCCTTGTTGGTAGCAATTGTTTTTGTGTACAGATCTCGGACCCTAGGATGCCTGCAGAGACATGTTTTTTTGACGGCCTGCTTATGGGGCAGACAGCTCCGTTTGTGAAGTGTTTATATGTCAGTAACGTTTTGAAATTAGCACTTTGCCAGCAAGCAGTACTTTGTGGGCAGTTGTGCTAAAGTTCGCCTGCTAACATAACTTAAACTGGCTGGCAGACACCTCGCAAATAACCTCAGACTTTTTTGCTGGTTTACTGTGTGTATTTCTCGATATTTTGTACAAAATCTAAGCAAGAAAAGGCCAAACAAATAAGATTAATATTTTGGCACGACAGTCTATGGGGTTTGCCATTCTAAGTAGCAGAGCCCATTTACATTCTCTGTAAGTAAGCTACTGTTTCGGTTATAGGCTACAGTCTTGTTTCGGTGGTGGGCGTCGCAAACACAGGTGACACCGAGCGCTATGGCGGTGAAATGAACCACGATGCAACCCGACGCAGAACCATAAAATGGTCACGACGCCGTAGGAGTGCCGGCGTAGCTACGCCGTGGAGTTGACGCAGAAGCATGTTGAGCCCTTTAGGCAGGTCAAAAGTTAATAGAATCCTGGAGTTTCACTTTTAATCTAGATTAGGATAAGTTTTTACACTAAAACAGACACTCTCATGAACTAATAGGATAGGGAGACAGAAAACACTTGGCTACACTTTACTTGAAGGTATCTACATAAGAGTAAATGACACTGTCATGAACATGTCATAAACATTATAAACAAGTTATAAACATGTATGACATACTGTAAGGCTTCAGTTTTTGTCATGACAAGTTAGGGTTAGAGTTAGGGTTAGGATTAGAGGTTAGGGTTCATGTGTCATGACAGTGTCATGTGTCCGTGACCGTGTCATGTCACTCCTATGTAGATACCTTCAAGTAAAGTGTTACCAAACACTCTCTGCTTACATTGGCCAACAGGAAAGAGAAAGAAGGAAAGAGAATGTCTTTATTGGGGTATTGGCATTTATAGTAAACACTACGTACGATGCATGAGATCACCTGACCAGCATCAGAAATAGATGATTTTTTAACACCCATGCATGATGGCCCATGCATTTAACACCCAAAACCTGGATGGAATAGGCCTCTTTCACTTGAGTTTCCGCTGTCAAACTGGGTCCCATAAGTGGTACATAAAAACCTGAAAATGTACTCCCTTTCATCTCTGTCTCTTTTTCTCCAGATGCTTACATTTTGTACATTTGGCATTCAAACAGTGACAGTCCCATGTTGTGGTACTGCTGGGCTTTTTAACCATTCACGGTTTCCACTGAACTCTCCATCTCCGTCATTATCATTTTCAGCAGGGACTTCAACAACATGGCAAAGTCGCTGATGAAAGAAAATAAAAGAATCGCTCTCCCACCTCTATTTTCACCTCAAAAAGAGTGCTAAAAAGCTGTTTTCCTGGAACCTCAGTGGGCAATTTCTATGAATTCTAAGAAAACACTCTGCTCTTGGGGGAGTTTTTGTGCTCCTGGTGAGTTACAGAATTAGTGACATAACAAACTATTCAGACTGACCTTGGATGTGACTCTCAACAGTGGCATACACCAGTGGACTGACAACACAGACTCACAAGCCTCTCATGTTAGAAATGAAACTGTGTAAAGTCTCGTCAACCCCAAGATGAGTGATTTCGGCATGACTGAGAGGACTGTTTTGGTGGGGGTAGTCGTGATGATGTCTGAGTTCACATGTAGGCCACTGCTTCATTAGGGATGCCGTGCTGTATAATTCTCCGCCTCCACCACTGGATGTGTGCGAGTGCAACAGTTTTCAGCCCGCTGGAAGACAATTATTCGGCATGTCTTGCAGAGGTGAGTCTGACATGAAACATTAGTTTTCAAGGCTTTTCGTGGAAATCTTTTTTAAAATGCATGTATGAATTAGCATTGACATTAGCACAGACAAGCTTCATGTGTGTTCAGCTGCATGTGTGTGGTGTGTTCAATAGATATCATTTGCCATATACCGTCACAGTAAAAAGGTGCAGGTGGTGGAATAATTACTTGGTGACTTAGTTCATGAATAAATCAACACTGATTATAAAAGGCTTGAACTGTCCTCTGTGTGTGTCACTGTCATGAAGTATCTGACGTATGTAAAATAATAAGTGCTCTCACACACCTTTTTGAGGCATATGGATCTCTAGGCTTCCTTTGTTCTTGTTGCCTGTCGACCATGGGCTTTTTTCTTCATTGTCCTTTATTCTTTCTAAACCCTGATTCAGTTCTCTCAGAATTGAATTGTGCCATACTCACAAGTAGCTCTGATTGCATGTCACCTTTCCCTTAGAGGCCAAGAGCTGCCTTTTATCTCTTCCTTTATCATGAATTAAATGCATTCGATTCTCTTTAGATTTCCGTGCTGAGTATCCTCAGAGTGGCACAGAATGCAGAGGGAGCTTCAAGCCACAGCGGGCTCACAGGTCTGCCTTCAGCAAGTGAATGAAGTGGCACGTCTCCAGCACATTCCCCTCCACAATAAAACACACCTGGTCACATTGACATTAATTTTGGCACACATTGACAGTAAATACCAGGTAAATGCATTCATGCTTCTTTTTCCATGTTCCATAGACAACATGTAGAGTCTTTTTCTTTACCCCCCTTTCTGAGCCTGGACATATAACAGTGTAGATTTACTTCTCATTCTAAAATGGGCAATGAGCATCAACAGATCTGTCACAGTCAAAGTCATTACCCTCAGAGCTGCACTCTATAATATGCCATACAGGCTAACTAGAGGTACAGCATGATTGTATATGGCTGCAGTCTTCTTTGCTTCGATGACTATGAGAATCTTTACTGAATGCTTCTCCACTCTCACAAGATTCTTTATCCTGTTACTGTCTCCTTCACTCTAGTGCAATGCCATGCCTAGACCTCAGCACAAATTAACCAAGTCCGCAGTTCCTATTTCTGTAAGCAGAATGATCTCACATTAGATTACATGTAAGTAGTACTCAACTTTGCTGGACTCCCTCTTATGAGGTCTCACTGTGTCAGGAATGTTCATAAATTCAGTTATAAAAATAACTAAATATTGTTCTATTGTATTTAAAGTTGATTTTTCAAGAAAAATCACTACTCACTACTATCTACTATCTATTCATGTCCCTTCATGTTTTTTTTTTTTAACCTAAAATATACACTTTAATCAATTTCATCCTTTTTTCCATTAATTCTTTTGTTTTAAAAACTCAATAACTAAAAGTAAATCCACTGAGATTTTAAGTTGAACATGCTTGTAGGCAGCGTACCCAGAGAATACACCTCATAATGCACAGATTCACCTGCACACATTCATTAGCAATCATCATAGGGGTCCAAGTTACCAACTGTATACCACATTTTTAAAAAATGATAGAAATGTGAAATGCCCCTTATGGACTGCTGTCAGCTGCTCATTAGTAGCTGAGCCCCACTAAAGGTCTGATTCTAGAATCGCCATTGCTTCTAGTAGTGTCAGTAAAGATCTTGGCAGTGTTTGCAAGGGTTTACATAATACATTTTTAGAACAAAACTCCTTACTGCATCAAAGCACAAATAAACTTGCAGTATTTCATTATCTTTCAAACCTATGCTTTGAGTTTCTTTTCTTTCTTTTTTTTTTTGGGGGGGGGGGGGTGCTAACAGTACCTCAATGAATTCACCATAAGCAGGGAAATATCCTTCATATAATGCACATGATCTGTTATGAAAATATGACAGTTAATAGTCCTTTGTGAGCCCTCTTGATGTTAATTCCCAGCTTCAGGACCAAGTCATTGTCACCTGCAGAGATATAGCTAGAATGCATCCGCTGGGAGAAAGGATACACTATCCAGACAATACTAGATGTTGAACTGTTGTGTATATCATCATATTTACTTCAGTCGAGGATAGTCTATTCTACTTACACATTCTGTTAGAGGATATAGTAGAGTTCTGGAACATACAGATAAGGATTCTAATTTTGTGAGCCAGTGCACTCTGTGTCGACCACTAATGGCTAATGGAGTAAATAATTATAAGCTACCTTGCGATAAATCTGATTAGTTTCCTCCATGAGCTAAAGGAAACTACGGGGAGACTGTCTATTTTGGCATTATTATATGGACTCTAGCCCATGATAATCCATGGACCTTTTAATAAATATAAAAATATATGACAGAATATTTATACACACACTTATAAATAATGGCATTTTGCTATCTCTTAAAAACTCATCCGGTCAAAAATCACTTAAATAAGAGTTTAAATTACCTGTTTAAATTGTCCTTAATGATACAACACCATAAGCAACACATTTATTTTTTCAAACTCTTCTTTACTCAACTTTGGCAGTGAGTTATAAGATACAGAGTACATAAGTGTACTAACTCAGGAAAACGTTATGGATTTAGATTTCTGAATTTGACCCTAAATTGGGGTCAAATTCAGAAATCTAAATCTGTAATGTTTTCCTGAGTGTTTTTAAAACATATAACACTATATTTTACATAACCTTTTTTTAAGAAATAGGAATCCAACGTATATATATCAAGTGAGATATAAAGTCCCTTCAGTGTAGAAATGGTTACTGACATCATTGTCTGGAGCATTACATTGAAAGAGCTCATCATGAGCTGTGCAGTACAAAGAAAGTCAGAGCAGAGAGACAGACGAGACAAATGAGACAGACAAAGAGGATTTGAACCAAAGAATAAAACAGAACCAGTAGCCAAGGTAGAGAAAATCTCACAGTTGGAAGAGAAATACAAGTCTTTAATTAAAGTTATCTCTCTCTCTGTGAATAAGCAGCAAACAACTACAAGCTGCCACTATGAGAGGCTACCCTCTGGGGGTCCTGGGGGGTTTGGGGGTCCTCCCCCAGAACATTTTTAATTTGTTTGATGTGATTTCCTGTATTCTGGTGCATTTTGGGGATGGTCAATACTTAAATTCAATCAGATTCATAGCCTACATCCTGATGTGTTGATATTGAGGCAATGATTCCATGCAAAGGCTTGGGCTTCATGGCCCCCTGACCCCTTGGGCCCGGTAGGCCCGTGCAGTAATCCATCCATGAGGATCTCCATGAGATTGCACATCCATGAGATAGTGAGTGCAACCTCCTGTAATTTCGGAATCATCTAATTTGTCTGATCTTCACTATACACCAATCCGCCGCAAACTCTAGCGCCCCCATTGCCTGTCACCATTACTGCGTGCCTGCGGAGTGTGACGGTGTGACACTTGACGGTGCCTTCTAATGGCTTTTCAATAAAAGCATCCTTTCAGAGAATATCTAATAGGAGATCCTGCTCATGAAAAATTGTCAGGTGAAAGGGAACATTGGGTAGATGATGTCAGGCAGTGGCCAAAACTTACCGATGAAGGTAATTTATTGACAATTAATGTATTGTGTGACGTGTATTAATTAATGACAACAATAAAACCGAACACTGTCATTACCAGCTGTGTTGTTAATATGTTCACAACAGGGCTCGAATTATCTTTTTGTCTTTAAGGGGGTCTCTCTATCTCATAAAAGTTGGCACATCTCGCGCATAGCCTAAAGGCGATATATTATAGGCGCGAGTGGCGCTTTTGCGCAGTATGCGCATAGGCCTAGGCTATAACTTGACACGCACACAACAGAGATTTTTCATAAAAATCTATTCCTTTTAGTTAATTTCAACATATTGATTGCAATAGTCCATATTTCATTTCAATTTCACAACACAAAGAAATAGTGATGTAGTCGGTCCGTGTACCTTCTGTTCATTTGATTTTCAAAATCGAAAAACGACCTTATATCTGTATTTTTTTTTTTAAAAAATAGGAAATTCCCTCGTGTTTTTGTTTTGGATATTAAACTTTGTATCCCCATGACCGAAATCCAAAATCCGCACAACAATAATGTGAAATCGGCACTTTCCTCAATTTTTCATTTGGCATATCTCCGCTAGGCTGTCCTACATTGAAACCTATGACGTTTTAATTAGAGACATGTCTGTAAACAAGCTAACTTATGCAGAAATGTCAGCTACGTTGTATCAACTAGGAGCAAGGGAAGTGGAAGCCGTAGAACGCAGAGCTGGAAAAAATCTGACAACAATTCACTGGCCTAGCATGAGGCACGAAAATATGCATTTGGGCTCCTCTGTTGTTCTGTATGCGCGACTAGCCTATCGTTGCCTGTATTATGTTGGTAAAGGAGAATAGTAATGGAGAAAGAATCGAGAATGAGCTGTCCTTGCATTGGGGCGGGGGGGGGGCAGGGGGGGTGGTGCACGTGATAAGGCCTAAGGAAGCATAGTAGCCAGCTGACCAAGGACGTAGGCTATTTGGTTATGGTTATGATAATGGTATTTCGCAGATGCTTCTGTTCAAAGTGACATACAACTAATTTATATTTATATTCATATTGTAACAACTGAGGCAACAAGGTTCAAATCAGTACATTTATTGGGTCAGGAGCGGGGAACACAGACAGGTCAAAAGTTAACATCATTATAGAACACACAAGGCTAGTCACTAACACATGCACAATACACGAACGGGTAGTCACACACAACACACATGAATAAACACATGAGGGAAGGGAAGGGAAGGGGAAGACTATGCTAACACACCACAAGGTAAATGCAAATACAACTAGGCCTACTAAAACCGATATATCACATTCCAACATGCACATATGGCATTTTGGGAGTCCGATACAACGAATCAAACGCACCGACGTTACAATTTTTTATTTTTTTTTTGCAGTTTAAACTGTTAAGCTAAGCCTAAATTAGGCCACATATTGATCAAAATGAGAAGCTTGGAATGTTCTGGCGATTTTTTTTTTTTCTATGTGCAGATCACTGTCCTTCAACATCACCATCTTGCTCCCTTTGATGAAAATATAGACTAGCAATTATCCATTCGGGCAGTGGCAAAAAAATGCTGTCAGCATGCAGTAGCTTGTTGAGTGTGCCTGGTTTTTCATTTTTAACTTGAATAATGACTAATTGAAATTACAATATTGAAATTCAAACCCTCATTGTATATTTGATTATTTTTTCCACAAAATGCTTAAATATTTGTGTTTTATTTTTCTCTGGGAAGTACTGTTTTAGGTAAAGGTCTTCAAATCCGTTTTTTGATCACTGTTTCAACCTTGAAAATCAAATGAACTGAAGGTACACAGACCGTAGTCGGAGTGCCATTCTCAATTTCACAACGTAACTCATTTGAACCAGACCACCGTCTCAGATAGGCTACACATTGGGTGTTCAGTCTCGTGTGTTGAACCGTGGAAATAAGTAGACTTTTTTGCACTGAGATGTTGTCAGGTAGCCACAGAGATCGCACAGGGATGATCGCACAGGGATGGATAATGAGCGTTGTTTAAGATTAAATTACAATGCCAGACACCTTCAGATATGAGAGACCCCCCCCATCTTTTTGACTTTGTTGTTTTCATGGGAGCCAGTCCTCACTCTCTCAGCTCGGCTCCCTCTGGCTCCCACGTAATTCGAGCACTGGTTCACAAGCTTCAGAAGTTGCAAATATCTATTAGCCACAACCAGTTGTAACAGTAAAATACATGTTCTTACAGGTATTCAGGATTGTTTTATTAATCGTATGTATTTCATCCACTTTTAACGCACATCTTGGTCCTCCACTTGACCAGGAACTCTGTGTAATCCGTAAAGCTGTAAACAAGGGCAGTCCATGTGCAACAAAGGTTTGTGAATTTCACAAACAGTTTAATTCTAGGTCTGTATAGTCGTACTGTTGTTAAAACAGCCGACCACACAACACGCTTTTCCCGGCATCACTGCATACCGTAAAACTGCAAATAATAGCCCGGGCTTTTATTTTCCCAAATCACCAAACTGCACCGGCTAGTATTAGAGACAGGCGTCTATATAAGACAGGCCTTTAATTCCCTTTACACAAAACTTTTCCTCTGCAAAGATGGAAACTATTGAATTAATTATTTCAAACACACTGAATGTCTACCTATATGACTAGGCTATCTGATGACAATTACGGATCATCATTCATTTAGTGTTGAGATGTTGTTCATTGAGTGAGATACAGTAAGATCCAAATAGCGGGGATAGCCAGAACAAATGAAACACGTTTTAATTAACAGTAATTTACAAAGAGATTGTATCACACTGAAAGCTCATATTTTGTCACTAGCAAATAGCCTATATCGGTCCTTTGTCAAATACAGTTGCATACTCTACAAGTAGTATGTGCGTAATGTTTCATTCTCCCTCCTTTTTTGCACAAATGAAACAGCATGAGAGAGCATGAACCATATAGTTTCTCCCGTATTGTATTTGCCAAATTTGACAACAGTCTACATTTTAAATCATAGCCTACTTCCAGGCGCCCGGGAACATATTTTTGACCAGGGGTGCTGAATAACAAAATAATCATGGATGTCCGACGATTTCTCCCCCAGCATATGATTCGAATTTAGACAGCTAAATACGCCATTTCAGCGCTGTATATGAGTAGGTCTAAGAGTGAGAAGTTTTATAATGCCCTGGGCAGCCACAGTCCCATAGAAGCGCAGGTAACACTTTACTTGACGGGTGAGTTAATAACACATTTATAGCAGCTGTCATAAACTGCACATAAAGCATTCATGACTGTTTCATGAGACATGACTCAACATTCATACCAAACCTTTCATGAATGTGGAAGACAGAACGACGAGAACTTGTCAAAATAAAAGTCCAAAGTCGCAAAGCAGCATTGCCGTTTTTGGTCCAAACCTCTTGATCACGTCACATCTGAGTCAATGGGCTACTCCAGTGCCAAAAAGACAGAACATGGTCAAGCAAATAATTTTTGTTTCATAAAAATCTATTTGTTTTAATGATGTAACCTTTGCAGATGATCTCTCATCTTTTGCTACTGGGAATGTCCAACCGTTCCAGGTTACACAAATACAGGTAAGCTGAATGTAGGCTAGTTTACCTACCAGTGTTAAACTCAGTGATTACGAATACTTCACAACTTGTATAGTAAAGTGACATTCAATTTAGACTTCATAAGATATTCATGAAATATTTACAAAGGCTGTAGAGATTAAATTAATGGTATCCAGGTTACACAAATACGATGTGGACTTTTATTTTGACATATTGTCACCGTTCTGTCTTCCACATTCATGAAAGGTTTGGTGTGAATGTTGAGTCATGTCTCATGAATGTCCGTAGACGGGCTCTGATATAGCCTAGTCTAAGGTAAATTCCTTTTCTGACTTCTTTCTCTTTATCGCCATGGCATTTAGAATAAAGAATAATGTTCGCGAACCCCTCTGGTTTTGTTGCCAGCATAAAAACAAGCTTACCATCGGCCTATCCGCAAATTTTAAACACAACGGATGAATTGAACGATGACGAAGTCGGACATATAGGCATAGTTCATATTGAAAAAAAGTTATACAATTTGGAACTCTAGCTTTTCCCCTACGGCCTCTACTGGAGACCGGCCTTTAACCCAAACCTGTAGCCACGCCAGGCGTTTAAAAGAGACAGGCGTCTCTTTGGGACTCGGCTATTATTTAAAATTTTACGGTACGT
This sequence comes from Alosa sapidissima, assembly GCF_018492685.1. Lineage (NCBI taxonomy): Eukaryota > Metazoa > Chordata > Actinopteri > Clupeiformes > Clupeidae > Alosa > Alosa sapidissima. Next base: position 24,990,242 of record NC_055959.1, read on the forward strand.
ACTAAATAAAAATGAAGAAAAAGAAGAAGATTTCGCATCTACAGCTAACGTCTGCTACAGCCGCCTACGGGACCAACACGTTACTTCGCTACTTCCTTAGCAGCAAGGCAACGCAGTAATGGCGGCGCTGCTTTACTTCCGCGTTTCGCCGGATTTGTGTATAGGGGAACTCAGGCTAAAATATGCATGAATGAAGAATGCCGCTGAGAGATACAGTGTGCATAGCAATCGGACCATGGAGTTCCTGAATGTGTTGGCAGCAAGAGAAAGCGTATCTACTTGATGGTATATTGCGTTCTTTGTCTAGACTATTGCAATTAAAACTGATTAATTTTCCTCTATCTTCACTTTTTGTTGATTATCACTTTCATTGTATTTGCAGGTTGCTGTCTCAGCAGTACTCCACTGCTCAGCACTGTTCAGGGGTTTGAAATATTGGGGTTAGAATTTCCCCCAAAAGTTTTGAATCTCCAAAACCATTACCTTCCTTTCAGTCTCACCAGGTCTGTCCAGTTCATGTTAACTGCATTGGAAAGGAAACATGATTGACAAGAAGATTACCATCCTGACTGGTTGGAGACCTCTTAGTCTTGACAGGATGAATGTCCTGAAAGAAGGACAAGTTCTTTTTTCAATTCTACCTTTTTACCAAGCTTGGACCTCAGACAGTGTAGTTTTTTTTTTCCAAATACCTCATTGTTAGCTGGTGAAGTGTAACATTATGTGCCCTGAATTATAGTCACGGATTATAACTTCAAGCCACTCCACATTTCCTAGTAATATGACATCTCTCATCTCTTCCAGGTGGAGTGATTCTTCACAGCCTTGTCTTCCCTCTCTTTTTCCTTTCACTCCACTCAACTCGGCTACAATCAGTGTGCATCTCTTATTCAGTCACATTCAAAAGCGGCCATTTGTCTCATTACCCAGCTCTTACCCAGCGGAACTTAAAAAATGTTACTTTGCACTGCTGCCAACCATAATGTTAAAGCAGTCATCAGTTCTACATACATCTGTGCATACAACTGTCAAAACACATGGATCCACATATCTATTTGTGGACAATTCTCAATCTCCACCACAGTCACCCAATCTAAGTTTGGGCTAATGGATGGTGAATAGAGCTCATGGATAAAGGAGATAGGGTGACACGACTTGCTGCTTTATAGAGCACTCCCTCTATCATACATGATGGTAATGCCTGTGGAATATTGTAGTGGAACGGAGCCTGGAAATAACATCAAGATCCTCTACTGAGACGAGCTGTGAAAATGATTCTATTTCAGTGAGCCTCCTCGACAAGGCCCATTCACACTGTGGCTCTGGGCCCACGGTTACATTTACAATACAGCTGATGCTTTTACCCAAAACAGTGCAGAGCTGCATTATGCATGTGTGTGTGCGCTCCCACCTCGGGTTACTCAACTGACCTTAGATCAGTTTCTGCTTGGGCTGAGTCCAGCTGAGGGCTGGGAGTCCTGTAGCTTTCTGAAGGTGGGTAAAGTGCTGTATGGTCAATTTGAGTGGCTTCCATTTCACTTCAGACTCAACCTGAATGTTTAAACTGTTGTTTTAGAACGTGATTTATTGAAAAATTTACGTAACTAATTTACTGTCCTTTGCCGGTATGGAGATGCATCACTCAACATTTGAAAGTACAGTGCACATTGTGAAAAAAGAAAATTAGAAATTGTTGGTATCATACACATTTTCAAATCAGACATAAAGCTTTGACACTTGAAATAAAGGAAAGCTTGTCTAGTCAGATTTAAGCTACACTAAAGTTGCCTGTTTTCTGCTTTCCATTTGTCCGCTAAAGTCGTCCACCGATGGGTTGTAAACAGGAATTTGCAAAAGAAATGCCCAGAGAATGCCCTCTGAAGGTCTGCCATGACTCGTCAGCTTGGTCGGACCCAGAGTACCACGAATTTGAATTTAGTAAATGTGAGCCGTATAATGCTCTATTTTAGGGTTTCTCAACGGGGGGCGTTCATACAACCTAGGGGGGCGCTGGGAACGTGTTTTTTTTTTTTTTTCTAACCCCTCTACCATCCCAGCTACATTTTACTGTTTATCTATGCTCAGTGGTCATACAGTGCAGAATCTGTTTTGTGATTGGTTGGATTGTTGCGATGTGCATATGTTGTTCACGTGATGTGCACTTGATTTTTGTTCATGATAAAATGACACATCTTGTTGCCTACATTTAATGTTTTTAAAAAAAAATCATTACAACCAATGCTGATGTGGTAGTGTTTTTTTTTTTTTTTTACCCAACCAGTCTCCTATTGCTTCTAACAGTGGGCTAAATCTGCTTAATAATAAAATAGGCTCATAGGGACATTTTCTTATAATTCCAGAAGAAACCAAAACAGCACAGAAATGGGCTCGTTTTTTTATTGAAGCAATATAGCATGAGTGTGAGTGGCCTATAGCCTACCCGGGGGTGTATTTATTATTTTTTTTTTTTTAATTGTGTGTGTGTGGGGGGGGGGGGGGGGGGGGCGGCGCCAGAGGATCAAAGTAAGGTCAGGGGGGCGTTTGCTCAAAAAAGGTTGAGAACCACTGCTCTTTATTAGCAGTTCTGTCAGATGTGTCACATTAAATCAGTCCTAGAAACAATAGTGTCCAGCCTCTATCTGTCACTATGTTGCTATGATGTTTGATTGGGTAAAACACTCTGTAATGCTTCATTAACTGGCATTGCTATATCTAGTAGCAATTGATAACAGCCAATTGCTAACAAACGGTATATGTGAAACAGGTTTTTAACATGGACATGACATCAATTGACGAGTGCCAAGTCGCTTAGGAGACAAATAGAATGCGCAGTGTTCAATTTGCTGTCGTCATGGGGGCCAAGATGGCATTGCTGTCAGTGGAGCTACATGTACTGTATGAACTGCCAATAATTCCTCCAAAACTGCAGAGAATACACCGACAGCAGTCTATAGAAAGAGATCTTCGAATTCCTTTAGCATAGCAGCTCTTTTCCATTTCGATTTTGGAGGGGGGGGGGGCAGTGTTTCTAACACACAATGTTGCTAGATTGGTAATCGTCTATCACTCAGACAATGGCAGAAATGTTGTTCATCATGTTATGAGGTTATGTGCCATCATTACTAGCTTACTCAACTTCTGATATGAGGTGCTACTGTTTGCAGATTCAAGTCCGGGTGTGTAGGGCTGAGCTGCGCGGTTCAACACAACGTAAGTTACATTGGTGCCGTGACCTGGGTCAAGAGTGAGGTTTAGGGGGGGAGTGTAGCGGAAGTCAGCTGGTCCGTAGCTGTGTAGTATGTACATTGTGTATACCTCCCTCCCAACGCCTTATGTGTCGTGCTAGTATGAGAGCTAGCAGCCTGGGCTTTTAGCTCAATTGCTAGTACACTTGACTTCTGAGGTGCTGCTGTTTGCGGGTTTGAGTCTGAGCGAGTGCAGGGCTGAGCCACGCGGTACAACACAATGCAGGTTACATCAAGCTCAAAAAAGATCTGAAAAGTCTGAATTGCTTCAAAAGTTTACCTCATCTGCTTTGGTCAATGTTCATGGCGTAGAGGGCTAAAAAGATATGCAAAGGCAGTCCAGAGATCTGGTACTGTAGGTAATGCAGTAACATGGCTCCTTATAACACAACAGCCACGTCTCTCACAGTTGGTGATGTGGTGGAATCATCATCCTCAAGGACAGTCAATGGCTACAGATGCTCCTTTAAGCACTCTTTCTTCAAGGTCAGTGTTCAGAGGAAAAGTATAATAATTGAGTGCTGAGAAAAACTAAAAGACAACATTTTCCTGATTCCAACTTGATCTTTAGTACAATGCTACTGACTCTTCCAATCTGATTCATCTTGTGGACGTTTTAAAAAGAAACGGTAAAATTTTGGGTTAAAAGCTGGATCTTTACCTAGAAACAATTAAGACAATTAAACAGTTGCCATCACCAAACTGATCAAGTCGATCAGTCAAGAAGTTAATGAGTTGATTAGCCTAGAAATCTAGACGCGCCCCTAGCGGAAGCAAATTACATTTGCTGCCAGGGCTAGTCTAGCAACTCTCCGTTGGCTTGTGAGCTCCAGAAATCGAAACTTAATCAGGCCAATGAAATCGTGTATAGAGTCGTTAGGTGGGCTTAACATAATGATTGATGGCAGAGTTGCAACGGTTTGGCTTGAATTCCCTGCTACTTGAAAACAAATAAGATGGATGTTGCTGCTAGCGAACAGTGTGACACGAGTTAAGCTTTTATTAAGTTGGCAAACGTTTGAACTAGCCAACTAGCTCTGCTGGTGGGAAACGCATGGGACTCATAGCGCTGTCGCTGTCCTATTGCATGCAGAGGGAATTTGAAAGACAACTGATTATCCCGCCCCTCGGACTGAGCACTGCGAACGGTGAGTTTCCAGACCCTGCATTTTAATGTGGGTCTGGCTCGTCAGGCTATGAGTTGATTATAGTAGCCTATGTGTTGCCAAAGACCACAACCAACAATGGCTAGTTGTTTCAGTGCTCCAAACGTATCTCGACTAATGAACTCCAGTAGGGGAAGTGTTGTTTTTTACGCATTTTTGGTCAACATCCTTAAAACTTCTCTGGGGAAAATATGTATTATGCGTACATTCATTAGCATTAGCTTTGAGGTCATACCATAAAGCTACAGCTACATTAAGCAACAGCACTTGAATAAAGCCCATTTCCCAATGTTACCTCTATATACCTCTAAATAGCCTCTCCGTGCTATTCTCTTTTGGTGAGACACAATGTCTGTTGTGTAAAATGTAGCCTACCCAGTGGAACACACACAAAACACATCAATTCATGTAGTGCAGCAAACCTTCAGATAATTGTATATCTACTTCTGCAAATTAACAGTTATCGAATGCCAAGAACTAAGAAGTGACTGGTTATATGCATTTTTACTTTTTTACTTTTGACTGCATACAACATCTTTTTGTGGACCTCGACTGAGATGGAAATATATTTGCATACTCTGTATCTTCTAAAACATCAGGCAAAGGAGAACTTTGGTGTGCACAGCTCCTTGGCTATACTGAATAGACCAGTTGCTCAAGGCTTGGAGGTTGAAATGAAGACAGATCATTGTGCACAACCTTTGCCTAGTTTTAGCTTCAGGCACTTTGCTCAACTGGTCAAGCTTATCCTCAAAGTCTCCTATCATCCGACCAAAAGTTCCTCTCCCTGTCCGGTACAGTCTTAGCAAGCAAGGCAGGTGTTTGTCCAGAAGCATACAGTTTACATGTTTGTCAAGGGATGCAATGAAAGTTCTCAGGAGGTCTTTGCTGGTGAGCTGGTGAAATTCTTCAGGTATCTGAACAACACAATCAACAAAACAATACCGGTATATAGTTTGATTGTAACCATTATGTGTCCACCCTTGACAGCTGTGCTTCTTCTATTATGGCCAATGCAGCATATTCATTCTTGTCCAATTACACACACTGGAATTAATATTTTAAGACATGAATATATAAGACAAATAAATCAGGAAAGCCTTACCTCCCCAACAGTGCAGGCCATCTGTCCCAGACCTCAGATACCACAGGCTGCACCTCTACAACTTCTCTCCGTCTAAGGGAAATGTCAGTTCCGTTTTGTGCCCTAACAATGCCATGTTCCTTTTATTTTTCTTCACTTCATAGACCAGAACAAGCCGTTCCCCTTCAACAGCACAATCATTATGGTGTTCTGGATAATTTGGGACATGATTGACCTCTCCACATGTGGGCTTTCTCAGGGTGAACAGGGTGCTTGTCTCCGTTTCTTTTTCTGTTCACAGCCAGTGAACACTGGCTGTATCCACATAAGAGACTGAACCATTGGAATGGTCATCGGATACTGTAGGTTTAGAGGAGATGAATTACACTTCCACATAATATGCAGGACTGCACACTCAGCTGGGAATTCAGACATTGCTGTCAAGTTGCACAAAACATCTCCGAAGTCTGGATCTGTAATGCTACAATACAAATCCATCTTCCATGGCATTCACTTTAACGCTTCTTATGAAGTAAAAAAAAACACTTACCTGCTATGCAAACTTAAATGGATTAATTTGTCATGTCCTCTGGCTGAATTGGTTGAATTTCTGTTAACTCAGTCAGTTCCTTTAATTAAATAATACAGAAGGGGGTTGGTCAGGTTCTTAACCCTCTAGGCGCCACAGTCGACTATAGTACTGAATAAAACGGCCGATTTAGTCAAATAGGGTGTCATATTTCGTTCGACCTCCACTCCACTAGATGGCAGACATGTCATACGTCATCCCCGAGTCGAAAAAAGGGCACTCTTTAAACAAAACTTTCGCGCTACAGCTGCATTGAATCAGTGCGTACAATACCGGAGCTAGTGTGCGTGTGAGCCACTTTGTCAGAGCGATATTGTCAACGTCAGCGAGTATTTGCATTAAATTATCATCTAATGGCATCAAAAAAGTTTACCTGAAATGAAGTGTTGGGTCTTCTACATAGCTGCCAACTCTCACTCATTGGCCGTGAGACACACGCATTTGATTAGTTTCACACACTCACACGCCACACTCCCGATTTCTCACGCTGAAGTGTCAATCCGGTTGGTCAGATGCCTGAAAAATGAGCCTATCTATAGATCTACCTGTTGAGCCACGGTTATGCTTTCAGAGACGGTGAGAGGGTTCAAGAGCACCCCCTGTCTGTGGAATTTTCTAAATTTTCTCTAATTTGCGATGATACTTCAGAAGCCGTCCCAGGCGCATTCCCCCCGCATTTCCCCGGCTTCAGTTATGCTTTGAGTATTATTGAGTATTTTTCACGCTGAAGTGTCAACCTGGTAGGTCAAATACCTGGCAGATGAGGTTCAACTAAACTAAACCTATACATATGATATCACACATCAGGTGAACGTGCGGAATCTAAGCTTTCCAATGATATTAGCGCCAAGTTTCTGTGATAAATGGTTCGCGAGAAAATGAACATTGAACCGACGTGCAATTTAGGCTAATCAGATTTGCATTTTGCACACAGTGCACACCCATTACTCTCGGTTTAATATTTCACTAACCCTTCACACAACACGTGGCAAACCCAATATCACAATAAACAAAGCATGCCTCTGTGCAATAAGTGGTTCCTGAGTAATCCGGTTTTGAAATTGCAACACATTTCTACATAGCCTCATTGGGGTGAAATTATAATGTATTCTAATGTAAACTATTTGTCAGTAGGCCTACATACATTTTTGTAAATTGCTCAGCCATAGATTATACCACTATCATGGTTCTTATATTGTCAGGTTCCAGCCAATCCCATTACAGATAAATGAATATATTTATATTGGCATGCTTCCTAGTGACATTAATGCAAAAATATGAAGAAAACCAAATAACGAGACACAAATATTGATATAAAGCCGGACATAAGCCATATGCAAACATTCACATCATGCAGATATGGGTACATCCTGAAAAAGGAATAGCATGTACAGTAGGCTATAGGCTATGGCCATTACAATGACCAATATATTATCTTAAATAAACTAGCTGAATAACACAGGTGACCACTTCTGCATAATTTCACGGAGTGCTGAAATGTACACACATTTTTGAACATTTTTGAACTGTGAAATGTAGCATATGTTTTTGTGGTTGTGAACTTATTGCAATATCACCATAACTATTCCAACTGTGTGTGCATGGTTATAATTCTGAAGTGCAAAATAGCTTAGGCTACAGCACAAGTATTTCCATAAAAATAAGCAAGTCTGACCTCTGAATTTATTTTGAAAGTGCACCTGATTGATGCATTTAAAAGTTAAAATATACAAATATTTCTTAAATTCTTACAAAACACCCACCCACTTTTTAAAATTGTTAGTTTGGACCCCCCCACTTTTGCCGTGTGAAATACCAGTGCTGTTTTCAGCATCTGTTTAGTGCTTCATTGTCATTTTCATTGGATTCTCCCATTTGCGCGCAAATTGCTCATAAACATTTTTTTTTTGTTACACGCATTCTCCCATTCCTCTTCTGTCACACACAGTGACAAGCGCCAAATCCCCCGCAGTGTTGAAAAGATCAGTCATCCCCCTCACTTTTGATAAGGTAAAAAGCCTTATAGGTATGCCAAATAAATAATAACCTATAGGTTTACGGCCGGGGTCTTAAGGCAAAGTACAGGCCTTTAGGGGCAGGATTGTATTCGAGACAGCCCTTTATTTCTTATGCAAGTTTTATTTTGAGACATGCGTTTCTTGGAGCGGCATACTTTCCATGCGTTCATTGAAGGTCCGTGGTGCTATAATGGAAACCTTATTGCGTAGCCAAGTAGCCTATATATTGAGTTATTTTTAATTTATGCATGATTTACTTTTTATTCATTTCGTAGGCTGGCTTTATTTAAGTATCTAAATAACCTGTTAAAATGTACCAGAATTCAGGAAATTGCATCTAGTCCAAAAAATGTTTTCTGGGGGAGGACCGCCATACCCCCTGCTAAAATGTCCCACCCACTTTCACAATGCCTCCGACGCCCATGGTCCTAGTAGTAGGCTAGATCCCTTAGATAGCAATATTAATTTAACTCTGGGACCCTGGTCCCAGGGATGGATTACTGCACGGGCCTTCCGGGCTCAGACCCAGGGGCCCAAGGTGTCAGGGGGCCCTGAAGCCCAAGCCTTTGCATGGAATCATTGCCTCAATATCAACACATCAGGATGTAGGCTATGAATCTGATTGAATTTAGTATTGGCCATCCCCAAAATGCACCAGAATACAGGAAATCACATCAAACAAATTAAAAAATTTCTGGGGAAGGACCCCCAACCCCCCCTTCCAAATATGCGACAATTAGTGAGGAGCCCTTAATACATGTGGGCCCAGGGGCCCGAAAGTTCATAATCCGTCCATGCCTGGTCCCTACACCTGAGAACCACTGATGTATGTTTTTTTTTACTGTACGGTATAATGCTGAATGAGCCAAACAAAAATTTCCGCAGCAAAATTTGGGTTGGCCCCACCAAATCTCACTCCAAGGTTCTTTGAAAAGTTGGCAGCCCTGCTTCTATTCGCGGACCCTGATTCTGAAGGGGAATATCTGCCTTCAGAAAATGACGGTGATTCGTTTAGTGAGGCTTCAGATGCGTCCCTGCCTTGCAACGATGCAGCTGGACAAAGTGAGAGTTTACTCCATAGTTTAGCTTACACCAAGCACAAACGTTGAATCGTTTGCCCAATGTCACTGGTGGGAATAATGTTTCACGGGTTCGGAGTGTTCATCGGGAAGTTAGCAGGGTGTTAGTGGTGTGGCGAACGAGGCTGGAGGTAGCATAATGTCCATAGCGCTAGCTTCTGTCTTGTGCCTCTCCACAATCGCGGCGACAGTAACGTGGTGGAGCCTTTGTCTAATGCCACTGGGTATGTTAGACGAGGTCGAAGTGCTCATAGGACAGTTAGGGGGGAACGTAGTGGCAGTGTGGGGAGTCGCAATGAGAATGACAGTAGGCCTAGTCCGAGCTGCGCAAATTCTCTCCACTCGGCGCGCGCGAGGCAGATCTGGCCATGCTGCTCGCATGGTGGAGGTGGTGACACGCTCTCTCCCACACACACACACACATTAGGTCATGCATAGTCTATCACAAGATGATGGGAATGCCGGCCCTGTATGGATAGGGATAGGGAGTCATTATCTCTACAGCAAAAGGCCTGCTACATAAAAAAAAAAAGTCAGCCATTTATTAGTAATGATTTACACTGTTGATTTGCTATCTATTTCCCTGATCATTTAGGACATACACTATGTGTTCCTTTTTGTGTGTTCATGCCCTTGTGATGTGTGTGTCTTTGTCAGCTAAGAAAAAAAAAAAAAAAAAACATCAACAAAAACAACAAAAAGAAAAAAATACTAACATTGTCTCTTGTCTTGTCTCGTCATCTCACTGTGCCTTGCCGTGGCAAATGAGCTTTTGAACTAAACAGGTCTTGTCTACTTGTGTTTGTGTGTCATCTGAATAATATATATGTGCCCCATACATGGAATCAGAGTGCCTACTGTATGTAGTAAATGGAAAATCTCTACAGCAAAAGGCCAGTCTACCGCTACATGCATTTGGTTTGTTTCTGCCATTTATTAGTAATGATTTACACAGTTTGTTCACTACTTACTATTTACCTGAGCATTCAGTATTGTGCAATATAGCATACAGAAGGTGAGGGACATTTTGCGGGGAAAGAAGTGGTGCATTTTATCATTCAAACATGCGACTTTTCATGAAAATTCTATAATCCAAGATGGCCGCCACCATATGACGTCATAATATGCAAATTAGATATAAACATTTAATCTACATAAACTTTGGGTCATCCTTAATATTTCTCTAATTTACAGAAAGTCTGTATCTCTTATCACTTTTAAGATATAGCCTTTTGAAATGAAGATGTCAAAATCGAACGTTTCGAAAAAAACCCTCTGGCGCCCAAAGGGTTAACTACCCCCTGTGAATTGCTGACAAGGGTATCTCAAAGCTGAAAGCGAAAGTTCTCATAGTATTATGAATTGGTAATGTAATGGTTGTGGTGTGACCTGCTGTGTTGTGGTACATTGTTTAAATTGTTTATGTATGGTTACTCCAGGCGATGCTGATGTTTGTTTCATGTCTGTGTAAGGCATTACTCACAGACCTTCATTCAGAGACGGAGCCTGAAGAAGTGTTGACGTCTAGAGACCTGCCTCCCAATTCTCTGTATTCATCTCTCGGTATATCTATGTGTCAGCCCAAGCATGAAGCATTCTCATCTCTTTCACCGCAGAGGCCCAAAGATGAGGTGTCCCGTGCAATACTATCAAATCAGGGAGCAGAATCAATAGGAGCCATGCAGGCATGCCGGAGCCTCCGTCAGCCCACAGTTCAATTTCTGGCTGCGGCGTCTCTGACTCCGAACTTCAGCACCCACTGAATCCTGGCTGAATAGGAAAACAGCTGAAATTGGTTGGCACAGCCACCAGAGATTGGCTCTTAAAAATTACAGTGTTGGCAATGTCCCCAGAAGACCACATAAATCTGCCTCTGGTCCCGTACAATGAAATGAAATGTCAGAAAAAATGTTTCTTATAGCATCACAAAATGTCAATCATCGATTTACTTTTAGAATATTGTTAAAGAGGCAAAACACACCGTGAGTGTCATCCCTAATCCCGATCTGGAATCACCCCTTATTACATCATGCCATGTGGGGTACAATAATTAATTTCCTGTATTAATTGGCTTTCCCCATCTAAACAATGATCAATATAAATGTAAAATAAAGGTGGACATGATATCTTGATCATTTACCATAATACCCGGTTACAATCAAGCACATGTTCAAACTTACATTTGTTTTGTAAAGTACATTTAAATTCACAGTTGTATATTTACATTTGTGTAAAGTAAATTTACAGAGTCAGGGGATGGCACTCAGTTCAGGCATGCTGTGTCCTGAGCAGTCCATCTCAGGTTTATACAGTAGAGATATAGTAAAGAGCTCATTCTGAATGGCATCACAAACTCAATGGCTGTGTACATTTGACTGATGATGAGTGTGATAAGAACAGAGGAACACAACCTCTTCGCCCACCCAAAGCTGCTGGCAACTATCGTCTAATGCTCCTCCAGGTATCTGAGAACAATTGCAGGAAATGATCAACTACACATTTCAATTCAACAATTGTAGATATCAATCATTTTGCTGGGATGCAGTACAGTAATCAATCAGGTCATCTTGTCTCTTGAAGGAGCTCAACCTTAGTTTGTATCATTCATTTGTTTGTTACCTTTGATTTTCATTATCAACTGAAAAAATGCTGCTTTAGTGCTGCTCAACAGTACATTCTGTTCAGTTCACAAAAAGCATTCCTCCTGGTGTATGTACTGCATGTTTCTTGTGCTTATAGTCAACACAAAGCAAAGATCAATACTAATGTTTCTTACATGACACCTGGATTTGCTGCGCTGCTCATGTCTGGCCCTGAAAGTGCTGTTAACACCAAAATACCAGTGCTGAATTAGCATAGTGATGAGAGGTCAGGGGGGGTCACTGCCCCACCAGCATCACTTCGGGCCACCTCCATCACGATCGCGCAGATCAAGACCGTCCAGCGCCGACCCGTGAAATGTAATTCACGATGTGAAACGGGCTAATGAGCTAAACTAATGGCCCTGATCACCCAGGCCCTGGATATGGACACAGATTAAATGGGGAAATGAAGGAGCTCTCACCTACACTTGTACCATGTAAATGGAGGTGACTTCTGCGCAATTAAGGCAACGTGTCCATCATCCCACCAGGCAGCAGCTAGCCATCGGCTGGCAGTAGCGATCAATTTCCATGTCAGCCCCGAGATGGTGTGAACAATGCATCGCTCCGCTATACGCACAGAACCGCTGAGCAGTCCAGGCAAGGGATATGGCCAGTCTCTTTTCAGCAGATCAGCTTGATTTTTTATCAACCATGAGATAAAGGCAGCCCTAGAAAGCTGATAAATGCAAGCATCTCTCTTTGTTAGCGTCCAACCTTGTTGAGGACCATCTCATTATACTGTTTGGGGTTCTTTAATATCCGGCTGTGAGCGTAATTTTATTTAAACATTAACCTCCTTCAATAATTTGCAGTTTCATTCTCCGTCAGTATTTTTGTTACTTACCAGTGTACTACTCTATATTAGCCTAGTTTGAATTGGTTGAGTGTATTTTACTTGTGTTGAGAGACCCCTGCTTTTGAGAGCACAGTGAGAATAAAAGGTATGACTGCAGAACACACCAGCCGAGGTCTGTCAAGGGACCATGGAGCGCCACCATCAATAAAATTAGCTAGATAAAGTAAATTGGATGGAGAAAGTGGAGTTCTTTTATCCAAATGTCAATTTCCCTAGTGCCAGATACCTCTTGTAAGCCTCCAGCAGATAGCACGTAATAGGTCTAATCAATAACGGCTAAACCTCCAGCATCGTGGAGGCAAAACGCCAACCATGCCAATGCTTCACTGTTTTCCCAGCCTCTCTTTTCTCTCTTCACTGTGCTGAGAACTCATAAGGCCCTGCACTCTTGAGGTAGCCTCATATATTAATCTGATCTCCGCAGTGTTGATTATTACAATTGCAAATCTGTCCTCATCTGTCATTAAACAGCATGGTTCATTCTCCCCCTTGTGATATAGCTGTTTGTTTTCTTCCACAGCTCTCTCAGCATCCTCTGGTGAAATGATATCCTATAAACCTGACCTGCTCCATTCGGAGGGGTAGAGGCATATGGGTATGGCCCTGTGTGGCTGCCTCACACACATTGCCACCCACACGAAGCCCTGACAATATACAGTTCCCTGCTGTTTAATATCTATGCGCTTGAGCCTCTTTAGCCCTAAGTGTTGTGTGTCTGTATTGTGCTCTATTGTGTTGTGTTGTGTTGTGTTGCAGCTTCACTCTAGGTGATTCTCCTCATTGCCACACCCGCTCTACCACCTAAGACCTTGGCAATTATTCTGCTTTCTAAATAGACAAATAAAGCAAGATGCTCAGAGGCCGTGCTGTGCCGCTGAGAGCTGCAAAGTCTCTCCTGTCGTTTGTCAATGGCACAATTTGGGACAGAAAAAGGAGAGGCGAGATGTAATTCTTCATCTGCTTTGTTTTGCTTAAAGCACTATTACTGCGTGCAAGAGAGTAGAGGAAGAAGAGCCTTTTTTTTTCAACTGCAAAGGCATACTAGCTGATTAAAGTACGGGAGCCACAGAAACATAACAAAGTTTTGCTTCTTTAATAAGTTTGCAGGTCATTAAGAAATCAATATGATGGGCCATAAATAGTGATAATGAGGATAGCAGTAACAGATGTCACAGCTGGATGAATATAAGCGTCAGAAAGGAAATTTATGAGTTGTCATAAAAAGGTTGGGAGCTAAAATGGGTGGTTAAACACACTGTTAGCAAATCACGAGGTTTACTCTTCACAGTCAGAAATATTCTCTTGTTTTCCCAGAATATGACTGCTTGTGTTTTCTACCCAATTCCCAGTGCTAATTAGGGATAGCCATCTTAATTTCTTACTTCCACACTCTTCTGAGTTTACATTAATATATCCAATTCTCTCAAGGATTAAAACACAACTCAACATGTGATTCTTTCTTTCATTTTCTTTCTTTTTCTTTCTTTATTTTTATTTCGTTTCTTTCAATGTCCCATAGCAGTTTATTAATGTAGGAGAGCAATACTAAAATAGCTGTTGCATAAACATGATTATTTAATTTGAATGTACATTTGAAATGAGAAACTATGCTATCAAACTTAGACATTCAGGTAACACTTTACTTGACGGGTGAGTTCATAACACATTCATAGCAGCTGTCATAAACTACACATAAAGCATTCATGACTGTTTCATGAGACATGACTCAACATTCATACCAAACCTTTCATGAATGTGGAAGACAGAATGACAACAACTTGTCAAAATAAAAAAGTAAAAAAAAAAAAAAAAGTCCAACATTGTGTTTGTGTAACCTGGATACCATTAATTTAATCTCTTCAGCCTTTGTAAATATTTCATGAATATCTTATGATGTCTACATTGAATGTCACTTTACTATACAAGTTGTGAAGTATTCGTAATCACTGAGTATAACACTTGGAGGTAAACTAGCCTACATTCAGCTGACCCGTGTTTATGTAACCTGGAACGGTTGGACATTCCCATTAGCAAAAGATGAGAAATCATCTGCAAAGGTTACATCATAAAACAAATACATTTTTATGAAGCAAAAATTATTTGCTTGACCATGTTCTTTCTTTTTGGCACTGGAGTAGCCCATTGACTCAGATGTGACGTGATCAGGTAAGAGGTTTGGAACAAAACAAAAATGGCAATGCTGTTTTGCGACTTTGGACTTTTATTTTGACAAGTTCTCATCGTTCTGTCTTCCACATTCATGAAAGGTTTGGTATGAATGTTGAGTCATGTCTCATGAAACAGTCATGAATGCTTTATGTGCCGTTTATGACAGCTGCTATGAATGTGTTATGAACTCACCCGTCAAGTAAAGTACCGACATTCATATAAGACACTTAGTGCAGTTCCCTTGAACAAACTATAGATCTCTCCTCAGTCCTCTGTAACAATATCCTTTCACCCGGAGCAGCTGCCTATAGGGTATAAAATAAGAAAAACTCTTGAGACATCAATATTATGGGTCTTGTAGGGTCAACTGCCCTGAATCCATTGTTTAGGGAGGTCTCATGACATTTTAATACAGATATATGCTATAAAAAAATCAATATTTCATGTCAATGTGTGAGTCCTTGACCTCTATGTTGGTCCATAGTGACATGCAAGCATCAGCACCAGAGGAAAATATATGTATGGGAAAAAAAGAAAATATAATGAATCTGAAATAACATTTTATGTTTAAAGGGTGATAACATTGTTGGACCTGCATGAGAGAGTGAAACAAAATCTAAATAAATAAAATAAAATCATATTTGAATAATAACAATATATATATATATATATATATATATATATAAATATAAATATTGTTAGTATTCAAAAATGATTTTTTTTTTATATAACAATGTTATCACCCTTTAAACATAAAATGTTATTTCAGATTCATTATATTTTCTTTTTTTCCCATACATATATTTTCCTCTGGTGCTGATGCTTATATATATATATATATATATATATATATATATATATATATATATATATATATATATAATTTATCTCAAAGTGTTGTTGTTGTTGTATGCCTCTGATCTAAGCCATCTGAAGGAGGTCCAATGGCTTACTTCAGAAGTAAAATATACTGATACACCTCACTTTCTTGATCTGGCTAAGGGCAGTGAAGGACATGCCAAGTCCATCTTTGGTAGTTCTGCTTTCAGATGCTAATTTGATTTTGCTGTGTACACAATGAGGTGATTTAGCTCTCAGTGTTTGAGAGATGTGAAGCAAACTCAATTACCGTTTCTTCTTACTTATCCTTTGAACATGATGATTACCTTAGATATCATATTCACTTCCTAACAATATGAACATGACAACAACCAAGACCGCCATACTGTACATGATAAAGTAACATTGAAAGTTGAATGGCACTAGGTATAGCAGCCTTTTCAGTTGTTTATTTTCACCTCAGTTGTATACTGTAGCAGCCCCCGGCAACTTCCAGGAGGTTACTCTACTCATTTCTGTCACCCATGTAGACCACTTTATTGTGCTCCTTGTGAGCTCTGTAGATTGAGTTTGAAAACACTACTGCCAACTGGGTACAGTGTGCTGCTTTGCTGGAATAGGCCTGCACGGCACCATTTTCTCATTTTCCCAGGTCTAGCTTTTGGCTATTTTAAGAGCCTTAGGGTTCTTACCACACTAACCATTTCATTCATGGGGCCTCCCCCAGCCAGAGTGTTTTGACTGAGCATTCTCTGAGACTGCACGACTGCCCTGCCTTAGGGACTATCATCCTTTTGAGAAACATTTGTAATATTTATCCTGTAAACTATGTTTTAATGAAATACTTACTTACAAATGTTTAAGAAGTAGTGCCTGAACTGAAATTGAGTTTGTCTGAGGTGCTGTTTGGAAGGGATACAATGTTTTACTTCCTGATGAAGGCTTATAAACGGATTGGCGTTTTTTTTTTTAAAGGTCTTGGCATGATAAAAACGGATTGTTAATGGGGTTGGAGTTTTCTTGGATAATAAAAGATACTTGTTAGAAGTTGTATTGAATAAGTTCCATGACTGTATCATCTTGTGACATGTGACATGCTTGAGGTCCAGCATGAATTACATACAACTTACAAAGGACAACATACAAAGGACGTAAATTGTGGTTAAGCATTACACTGCCGGCCTTGCTTTTATCAGCTTTTTACCACCTCAAAAATATTGCCAAACTTAGAGGGCTGATGTCAAAAGATGATTTAGAAAAACTCATTCATGCATTTTTCTCCAGCAAGATTGATTACTGCAATGGACTTTTCACAGGCCTTCCTAAAAAGACTATCAAACAGCTTCAGGTGATACAAAATGCAGCAGCTAGGGTTCTCACAAAAACGGAAAGAACTGACCACATTACTCCAATTCTTAAGTCCCTGCACTGGCTTCCAGTAAGTCACAGAATTGACTTTAAAGCACTACTGCTTGTTTATAAATCAGTAAATGAAGCAGGACCTACTGTAAATACCTCTCAGACATGCTTCAGTAGTACACACCCTCCAGACCTCTCAGGTCTCAGGAGAAAAACCTGTTAGTAAAACCTGCTGTTGGAACTAAACAGGGTGAAGCAGCTTTTAGCTGCTAGGCTCAGCTCTGGAACCAACTTTCGGATGACATTAAAAAGGCCCAAACTGTAGCCAGTTTTAAATCTAGACTTAAGACCAAACTGTTCTCAGATGTGTTCTGCTAACTGTACTGAGTTATAATTTCTGAATCTGTCTTTATTCTACCTTGTGTCTTTTATTTTGTCTTTTTAATCATTCTTTTTTTTTTAAATGATTTTACCTTGTGACCTTGTGTGTTTTATGTTTTCTTTTTATTATGATCTTTACCTTTTGAACTATTCTTTGACTATATTGCCCTTCTATGCTGTTATTTGTTATTATTGTTTGGTTTTGTTTATGTAAAGCACATTGAATGACCTCTGTGTATGAAATGCGCTATATAAATAAACTTGACTTGACTTGACTTGACTTCATGGACAGGAGAATTTCTATGGGCTTTCATAACACAAATTGTATTTTATAATCTGATGGTTATGAAAGGAAGTGGACAAACCCTTTCATGGACAACATTCTTTGGCTAAACCAGCAAACATGCTAACAGAATGGCTCTGTAAGGATGGTACACTCTGCATTCTATTATGAAATGTACAGTATGTGTGTAGTATTACCACTCTCTATAAAATAAGTTTACTGTCTATAAAATACGTTTATTTCTTGCATAAACTTAATGTATATTCGATTTATGTTATACAGTAGGTAATGTAAAAGTAAAAGCAATAATATTGTCATGGTATGTATGTAAAAAACCCTGATGTGGATCAAATATCATTTTGAATCATTAGACTAAATAATACAAAACATCATTTATCTCTACACATTCACATCAGGAAAGCTCTGCTGAGCATGGCCTGCCAACCACAGAAAGCACTGGGGAAATACTTGACTTGCCCACAAACCCTGTGTTCAGGGACCCAGCAGGCCAGTAATGACATGCTGGTGAGTATCTCTCTGGGAGCTGGACGCACTTGTAAGGCACGGGGCCCGGGCCTTCTCCTGGTCCTGCTGGCACAATCCAAAACAAGGGGGATTAATGCTGAGTGGCTCCCAGCCTGAGCACTGCAACCAAGGATCAGGCTCTTTGTGAGGAGGAAATGGCGAGAGGACATGTAATTGCATTAACATGGCCATGGTTGGCTGGCAGACCCCTGTTCTGGCACATCGGCGTATACCCACAAGCAGTCGCATGCCGTGCCAAGCGGGTGCAGCAGCAACAGCCACAGCAGGACTCCTTTTGGCCGTATTCACGTCTAGCCCAAAAATAAAAGGAGCAAAAAAAAAGGAGGGGAAAAAAAGTCTGCTGGAATGCATGGACAACTACAGTCTGGAAACCATAAAGACCTTGACAAAGATAGAACAGCCGTTTACGCTGCGGAGTGTAGTGGAGTGGCCGTCCTCGAGTCCCGTATAAGCCGCCTCCCAGTACCCCGTTGCAGCCCTTTATCTAGGCCAGCCACAGAATGAAGAGCCTAATCCATGAAATCACTGCCTTCGTAATACACAACGCTGTTTGTTTGTGAAGGCCCTCATGCTGCAAACACATACTGTATGCTGAAGCGCAGGAGCGATAAAAGCTGGAAGTCTCCGATGAGTCAGAGTACGGGTCGGCGGAGGTCTTTTTTCTGCAGGAAGAGAATAGAGTTTGGCCAGTCATGTTATGAGTACATTTCCCTCTGGGGACCAGCCAAGCTGAGCAGTCAAAATTGGCCAGTATATAAAGAGCACCGGAATATTAACAATAGCAAGAAATTGTGAATGTCTGAAAAAGCTTAGTGTTTTGTCATTAAATATTGGACTGAAAACAAATGATAAAACTGTGACAACAGCATGGAACCAAGGTCATGTTTACAAATAGAAGGGAGGACAAAGTAGCACAAAGGCACAGGAGATATGAGTTTTCAAAGAAGAGTGCAGTGGATGCAGAGCTCTAGAAAGCACCAGGTATAATTGACATCCGGAAACATAATGGTTCATTTTTTTACAAACAGTTGCCATGTATACCAGTAACTTTATTATCTTTTTGTTCGCTTCAATTTCATTTCACAGACCAGGAACCTTATAACATGACACAAACCCAGTAAGGACAGAAACCCATTCATCAGCAGCAAGCAGGAAAGGTCAACCTGGGCACCGCACACAACTCATCCCTCGTTAGCACCGACTCTCAGAACTAACTTTGAGAAGTTCCACATTGTCCTGGCGATGTGGAACAACTTGATCTCAAAGTTCCATAAAAGATTCAGTCTGGATCTACTGTATGTGCCTGATAAGCCCCCCAAACCTCCTCTACACCATTACGTCTCCAGAGTAACGGAGTTCTCTCATGTCTCCACCCTCTGTGGGGGATGTTTAAAAGAACTGACATCATTGCTGAGTCTGTTGTTGTCTGGAAAGACAATATTAGAGCATCTTTAAAAGGTCCCATTCCTCTAACCTTTTTGATATTTGTGCATCTTGGGTTTTTATTGATCACAATAGTCTGTATCATCATAACATATAGAGGCCACCAGTTTTCACCTTCAATGCTGTTTGTGCATAACAGTGTCTACAAAGTAGCTTATGCATGAACATGCACATACACAGCACCACACAACACTGACTGCCTTCCAGTTGTTGTTGAGACTTTCAGACACTGCTCTGTGGTTCATTTTTCCTCCACAGAATGTAATTTCTCTCCCCTCATCAAACAGGTATTGATCATGTGATTTCTTCGTCTCGCGGGTATTGATCACTCTGCTGTGTTCGATCTCCTGCATGCCACAGCCTGGTTTCTCGCTCCATTTAGTGAAGGCTAGGGTCAGCGAAAGCCATTGACCACTGCACACCAAGTCGTAATGACCTCTAAGGATGATGCTGGTGAATGTAGCACAAAGGTCAAAATGAATTTAGATGAAGTTGTCACTCCATTTGGAGCTATGCATATAATATATAGAATATCATGTTTGTTGGTTATCATTCTCCAAAACTTCAGCAACGCATACAATAGTCTCTCATTACCTGTGATATAAAAGCAACAGTGGAAAAATAATGAGATATGAGAAGAAGACCCACCTGTACATACCAATCTCTACACAGTCCATCTTTATCTCATTGAGGCCATCTCAGGTGGCATTCAGAGATGCTGTGAGTCTCTTCCCCCAAGGGAATGTGAAGCAGGGTTGGTGTCACATCTCTACCCACTACTGGCCATCTGCCACCTTCTGTTGTGACAGACCTGACAACACATGAAACCAGGCCGTGAGATGTTCACACCAAGAGGATCCAGTAAATGCAACATTAGTTCAGTTGCAGAGTGTTATTGCCAACTGTGAGCAGAAGTGGGGTTGTATGTACAGGTCTTAGGGCCTTATCTTATGCCCGCAGCATCGGGGTGCCAGGCAGGACTCAACATGCCTTCTCTAGTTTGTGACCAGTGTGGCACTTTACCTAAATAGCAAATCAATGGAAAACTGGGTTGCAACCAAAAAAACTGAGGTGTGCGGACTGATCTTAGATTGCTATTTTGACGCCACTGAAAATGATTACAACACCGGTCTGGTCTAAAAGGCACAGTATTTCACTTTTTGCACATCAAGAAACCTAGCTAATGAGTCCCTAGCCATGCATGTTGAATGTCAACCAATGTAAAACTAAGAAAATGTTATTTTAATATAAAACTCTTTATTGTATTGGAAAATTGAATGGATGAACTTGATAGCAAAGTCAAAAGGTTATATAGGTGTCCAAGAAGATGCCTGTATAATTTGAAATTAGTAGCAAAAGTCAGGTGGTGCAACCAGGTAAAATATTATTACACTATGCAAGATTTTCACCTTTACAAAGCCAATTTGATGGTAAACAAACTTGTAATAGGTGAATCGTTCACCTAGCATAGCTATACAGCATATATATGTAGCGAGTCCCTACAGAGAAAACCTGAAGAACTGAACTAAACTGAAGAACTGGTTGAAACATGTGTTGTACCTAATTATTCTATTAAACAATATACTTTTTAATTTGTGAAAGTATTTACTCACATTTTAAATGTAAAGTTGTATGTTGGAAAACCAAAATACCCACCCTCTACAATAAAGTATTCATAGATTACTTTTATTACCAAGGTCAACTACAAAATAATAATGTGTTAAGGACTGTAGACACTCTCAGGTATACTTACCAAAAAAAAAAAACAAGTAATAACGTAATAACTTCCCACCAACGTAATAAACCACCAACGTAATAAAAATCTGCTCAAAATCAGCACGTTTTAAATGTAATAATCCTGCCAATGTAATCATTTCCCACCAACGTAATAATTCCCTACTGCCAACGTAATAACCCAATTTCCCACCAACGTAATAATTATTACGTTTGCAGGAAGTTATTATGTTGTATTAACTTCCCACCAATGTAATAAATCACTGATTTAGTAATATTATATCAGTTTTTGTCATGTAAGGGTATAGTTGTTTAGTTGTTGATTTACACATTCCCTGTACCATAAATATGGCATTTTTCATCAAATTGCCTCAAGACCTTATGATATCCTTCATAAAAGGCATTTGAACACATAAAATTTATTGTGACTAATTTCTTTGAATTTTGAGTGATTTATTCAACTTGGTCACACTTTTTTTGTTTACGGTCAAAAATGACCGCCATAGGAAATGAATGCGAAAGAGTATAATTTTCATCAAGGAGATGAAAAGGGCCAGTCACATTACACGCGACATGCGCTATGAAATGCATTGTAGTCAATGGCTTGCGCACGCAAAAACTGGTCTGTTGCTGCGCTCAGCAAAGCGCAGCACAAGCGGCATTTTGCTACATTGTATCCTACAATGTTCAGTCACAGTGCTTTGAGTACATGATAAAGCACTCTATAAATAAAATGCAATCAGAGTGCAGGTTTTGTACTGTGGTTTGAGGCCAGGTGGGGTGACTGCTTTCTCCTGTCGCTACATAATGCCAGAAGTGAAAGGGCTTGCTGTGATGCTAATGGAAGTGTGCTCAAAGTAAGAGCTGTATGAGGGACCCTTAGGTCAGGTCGACCCCTGTATGAGGGCCCCCATGAAAAGGCGATGCATTAGTGAGGCATCTGTGTCTGTGATTAACAGTGGATGGAAGGATGGAAGAGGGGCACCTGTTTGTGTGAATGTCAGGGTATCTGCACATTTTCCAAGTGCAAATTTAAAGACTTTTAAGACCTTTTCAAGACATCTAAATGGAAAAATTAAGACTATACCACGGCAAAAAAGATACAACTCAAAACTGTTTTATGCAATAGTTTTTTTCTACTAATTTTAACACCCACCCCATTTTGGATGTCTACAGACGTTACCAAATATATTTTGGCAAAAAAAAATAATTGTGTTTACCTTCACAGCTATAAATGCCCAATTTTAGGGTCTGGGCTGCTTGCTTTTGAAGCTGGCTGTACATATCTGGTTGTGCTACTGTCTGAGGCTGTTCTTCACCTGTGTCTGTAGTAGCCTAGGCTACTTGCATGTGTACTGGACTGGACTCCCTTCAATTTTTTTTTCAAAGGTAGACTATTTAAATATTTTAATAAGCCTACTAACTTTACTAGGCATCTATTGTCCCATATGCAGCACAGCAAATCAAAGTTAATCCACTTCTTTACATTTTGCATACCAGTTGTATTTAAACCAACTAAAGCTTGACTGAAACATTGTAAAACCATTAACATCTCAAGCACGCACATATTATGAACGCACTTACAGATGCGTTTTTTTATGTAGCCAGTCGCCGACATTAAAAAAAAATATGCGGTTATATTTCACAACTTTTGCGAAGTACTAGGAAAGGCTGGCAAGCAAGATGCAGACAGATATTACAGGTAGGCCTATTATAACTTAGACATATATTTACTTAGGCTAGGCCAGCAAAACACGCTAGAGATGCAACAGATCAACTTAATCTGTATTTCCTCTGTCGGTCTGTGGTTCCTTCATAAATTGCGCAGCAAATTATCAGACGAGTGACAGAAGCACCGCGCACAATTTGACCAGCAGTCTTCGCGTCCATAATTTGTAAAACGATGCTGCGTCCGAGCAAAGATTCTAGAAGCCGAGCGCTTTTCAACTCCAAAAAGGAGGACAAATGAGCGTCCGGCTTGAGGCTGCACTGGACAGGGGTTTTAAACTGTCCGGCCCAAATCCGAACGTAGGCCACCCTATCGCTAACTGGCTTACCAGCTCCTTCTCAGGCTCTATCGCTTGCATAGGCCTACGTAGGCTATCTCTCAGCCCTCGGCTACAACACGAAACGTAAGGCATATTTTTACATATTTTTACCATTTTCACACCTTTAACGACACCTGTGAAAAACACCTTCACTCTGCAACCACTACACTTCCTTCAGTAGCCTTAGAGCCACAATTACACGAAACCGGATGGAGACATTTCACTCGCTCTCCCGCACTCGCTGGCAGTCCCATACACAAATTTAATACCTCCTTTTCGAAAATTCAAGACATTCCAGTCAATTTAAGACTTTTTTAGGCCTTAAAAACCGAAAGTTGTATTTAATACTTTTTAAGACTTTTTAAGGATCCGCGGGAACCCTGGAAAGTGTGTGAGTGTGCTTCATGAAGTTTTACAAAATGCCAGTGCTATGGTTGAGTATGTTGCCTTGACTACCATACCAACATCCATTGAGGCAACAAATATTAAAAATATATACATAAAAAATATTATCATTGCTATTTTTATAGTGTACATTTTTAATTTATGTTAAAGTTTTGCCACTTTGCCGCCCTTGCGCGTGCCGCGGTCAAAGTTCAGGTTGTACCGCGGCACGCTGTAAGTCATTGGTATTTTGCGCTGAACCCAGCGGCAAGCACAACACAAATCTTTGGGACGTTACCTCAACCAAGAGCAACCTAGCGGTGAGTGCAGCGCATACCGTGTACAATGTGATAGCCCCTTAAGACATCTCCATACATGCACTCCTACAAATAAGAGCAATTAAAACTGTACGAACAGTAAATTAAGTTGGGTAGCAATGAACAGTGTTTAAAGGTTAAAACCTTTAGTGGGGGCCAAGAAGATTACTGCATAGGCAATAATTGTTTTTCTACCTTTGGTTATTTTCATCACTTTTTTACTGGGGGCCAGGCTACACAGTTGTGAATGCACCCATAGTGTTTCTACCTTCTCTTACTGGAGGCCAACCAGTAAAGCTGCACAGTTTCTACCCTTCTAACTTATGTTTCACTAGTTCACATTCCATAATTTGCATAAAGATAATAAATTAAGCATAATAGAAGAGCATGCCCCTGTGTTTTAAGCCCTCTGTCTTAGTCTTTGTTGGTCTTTAATGTTGCTGGTCATGTTGTTCATGCAGTTTTGGTTATTTTCCAAGTAAAAATTCCTGAGTATTCCGAGTTTGATGTGCCTTGCCTTGCCTTGCCTTGCCTTGTGTTTGCGTCTGACTGTCCCAGCAAACCATAACAGAGGCAAGGCCTAACTGATAAAAAACTTATTAGATGACTTTAGAAACTTATACGTTTTTCTTTGATTTGTTCATTGCTTCTTTACATGAGTAGCCTATTGATCGCTATTGTAGTGGAATGACACAAACGACAAATGAATGAAATAGCCTACCTCATGTGATAGACATTATAGAACATTACACAGTGTTTGTAATGATTAACAGGGATTTATTTGTCACATGTGTGTGTATGCGTGTGTGTGTGTGTGTGTGTGTGTGTGTGTGTGTGTGTGTGCGCATGTATGTGCATGTGTGTGTATGTGCGTGTGTAGCTGATGTTAGCCAAAGATACCTGTGATTAAAACGCCTCGCTTTTGCTTTTTCATTTTTAACTAGGTGGCGCTCAAACGAGGATTGAACGATATGGGATGGGTTGACATGGCCCCTTGAAACCAATATACGCTAAAATGTTGGTCATCCTAGGCCCTACGGTTGTTGAGATATTCACAGAAAACTGTGTCCGGCCTACCTTGGGGGGCCCGGTGACGCGGGTGGGCGACGGATCATAGTGTCCCGGAAATCGTTGACAGAAATTCATTGAAAAAAAAAAAATCCGGAAGAAAAAAAAAAACTCTGACTAAACCTATATGACCGCCACTTTGTTAGTGCGGCGGTCATAATAATACAAGTCTAAGACCACTGCAGCAACTTCTTTTCAATGCCTGCAATTCAAAGCACTTTTGCTGACTCCCACATTCTCCAACCATCACAGCGTTCCATCTTCTAACAATCACAACGTAGCATGAGGTCAAAATGTATTATTTTTTATGTTCCTGTAACTTGGCCTTTAGACATGGACATTGTATAACGACAGGTACTTGGTGGCCCTCACAAAAAGAAATCCGGAGGCCATAGCCAACCCCCCCATTCCCTTCACCCTGGGACCTGTCCCTATAAATAAATATGGGAATCTGGGACCTGTCCCTATAAATATATTACATTTAAAAATCATTTACTATAAGGTTCTAGGGCTGCCACAGACTACAATTATGGCATTTATTTAAGTGAAATAATAACAAAAGAGGTGTCCATGTAGCTTTGCTTGGCTCCTAGTAAAGGTGATGAATAATAAGTAGAGGTATAAGTAAAGGGGGGGGGGGGGGGGGGGGGGGGTGGCGCTAAAAAGTTTTATAGTTATGAGATGGTTTAGATGGTGACAATTATTGACAACTATACCCTTACAACTGATAAAACAGATATACACTAATATCACTAAATCAGTGATTTATTACATTGGTGGGAAGTTAATGTAATAATCTTTTAACCTTCCCACCAATGTAATAACTTTTAATGAACAAATGTAATAATTATTGCGTTGGTGGGAAATTAGGTTATTACGTTGGCATTAGGCAACAGTTATTACGTCAGTGGGAAATTATTACATTGGCAGGATTATTACGTTTAAAACATGCTTATTTTGTGCAGATTTTTATTATGTTGGTGGTTTATTACGTTGGTGGGTTGGTTACAGGGCTTTTTTAAGAAACTTTTGGTTGCGCGACCTGATATTGTTTGGGTGGTGAAATTGCAAATACAGTCTAAAATGTATTAAAACCCCTGTAAATGCTGCACAGCCATTAACACCTTGTTTAAACACAGTCTTCCAACATTCTTTAAATTTTTAAAGATTATTTTGAAAACAAGTTTTTAAAAGCCTTATTTGTCAATGACCCAAATAACAAAATATAAGACTATTGTTGCTCAATATGTCCAGGCAACTGCAGAACGTGTGCGCACACACACACACACACACACACACACATACACACACCTATTTCTGCAAAGCAAGCTTTGTTGGAATCCTTCTGTTGCATAGATGGTTGCACATGACAGCATTCCTTCTGCAGAGATGCATTCACTCGTCATTACAATAGCAATGTACCATGGTGAAAGTGCTCCTGGCTTTTGAAGGGAATGGGAGAAGGTACTCTTTATAGTTTATTGGATGTTACACCCAAAACACACCCATGCTTAAATAAGAAACGTAAGTACAACCATTTTGAACCTTGCACCTACCGTGTGATCATTTATTCTGCAGTCAAACTAGTAAAAGTGGACTTTGACGCACCCCTAAATGAACTTAAACCATAAGCTTTAGACCACATGTTCTAGATCATCAAAATAGGGCCCTTAAACATAATGGGAGATGGCACTCTCATTGGTTTATTGCATGTTTTTCACAAAACACACCTATGATTAATTAAGAAACTGAAGAACAACCATTTTGAACACCTGGCGCAGAGACCACTTGTACTGCTGTCAAAATATGTAAGTAAATGTGGATTTAGACACACCCAAAACACACTTACGTCTCACACTTCAAACAATCCATTGAGATCACTAAAAGAGAGCTCTCAGAGTGTATGACAGAGATTGGTGAGGGTTAAAGGAGGAGGGGAGGGGCCACTACTAGAGTAGAGATGTGGTGGAAGGGATGGGGGCTAAGAGCCATCCATATTACGTTAGCACGAACTAAAAGGGAGATTATTCCTTGCATATTACAGCCCAGTCTTAATTAGGCTTGTCTGATGTGCGGCAGAACCATTATGTTTCCAATTAAGTTCCTATCAGCCTGCAGAAATAATGGGATATTGCACATCAAAAAAGTCTGGCATTACCACTCAGACAAGATTATGACAACCATCTAATGGAGATCTGCCCATTGCAGGAGTGGTATGTCTGTGTGTGTGCATGGATGTGTGTGTGTGTGTGTATGTATGTGTGTGTGTGTGTGTGTGTGTGTGTGTGTGTGTGTGGGTGTGTGTGTGTGTGTCTGCGTCAAGCAGCTGAACGAGACTTATCTTCTTCTTGCAGAGGCCAAACTCTCATCAGTCTCGTTGCCATCGGGTCATTTACACACGCAACCCAGCAAAATAGCCATTATGCACATCATGCCATTCACCAATCATCTGATGGATACACATGCTCCCCCTCCCATCTGCCTTGTGTGGTTAGGGGAGACAAGAGAGAATCTCAAGGGGAATCGAAAAATATGAGCAAACACCGAAAACAAATCTTGATTGCTTCATTATTTGGCAAGGAGAAGAGGGTAGAGACTCCGAAGCTACTGTTGCCTTGCCATTTCCTGAATATGTAACAAATATTGACAGAATGAGGGACTGCTTCTCTCTTGGGGCCAGTCCTGGTCTTTCTGTTCTGTTTCATTCCACACCGAACCACGCTCTTATAGAACTATATTTAGAGGCAGAAAAGAGGGGAAACATCTTGTCACTCGAGAGCAATAAAATCTACCAGAGGGACGGTTTCTTAGTATACTCTTTATTAATGTGTCAGGTTAAAAGGGATCCTCAAAAGCACACTGGGCAAATATGAAAAAGACTGAAATTGAGGTATCCTTGAGGAAATAAACATCAGTGTGCTAAATGCATAAACAGTCATCAGTTCTAATCATGGAAAATGTGCTATACACACACACACACACACACACAGACACACACACACACGCAAACACAGACAAAATAAACTAGACAAAAATCTCTTACGGGTTGTAAACAGTATCAACATTAATCAGTTACATAAATACAGTAGCATTCATCGTTTTGCTAACAGTTCTGATATTGTCTCCCAGGCTTGTGAGTGGGAGGGCAGGAGGCCATTAGTATGAGGTTCCACATGACAGACAAACATGCTTTCTCTGTATAGCTTGCAGAGAACTAAAACCCTCCCTGTCAAATCACTAATAAGCACAATCCTCATGACTACATAATTAGTTCTAACCAAATTCACAAGCACCACTTTGTGAACCACTGCTCAACTCTTGTATTTATATGTCTACAAATGACACTGACAGCTGATATTTATTAATAAATAGGTAATAAAAAAACAACATCATCGGCTGTCTATGCAAAGATATTGTTTGCCCATTTTATGACCACTTACCAGGAAGTTAACATAAAAAAGCTTTTTAAGGGCTAAGGAGGTGGGGCACCCTCCTCTCTATATGAAAATGGTGCTGTTGTGCTGTAGAGCTATTTATGCACCAGGGCAGAGGGGTCTTCTCACGTCTTAGAGGTTTGAGTGTTCAACAACACTGAGCACCAGGTCATGGGGGAATTTCAGATGATGAGGTGGAGCAGGTAGAGGGCTTTTAATATAAGACTAATCATAATAGTGTAACAATACTGATCGGCTGTCATGGAGAAGCAGTGACAGCTTTAACGTTAGTTGTCATGGTGTTCTTTGCTAATGCTGTTTTGGGTGTTTTTTTGTGTATCTGCATGATGTTAGATGGTTCCTGCAGATACAGTAGTGGTAGTTGTAGTTGACTACATTTTATATTACACGGACATAATGCTCAGGGTTCAGTCTAAATATAAATGCTATTTGGGTCAAGATGAGATTTAGGAAATTGTCTGCATGTCTTTTTAAATACAGATATATTTATCCTTCCTTTCAGAAAGTGTTCCTTTACTTAATGCAATCTGCACTGCATTGCCAAAGGATAAGGCACTTCCTAAGCCTAGATTACAGGGGTCACTAAATGTGAGAAGCAGCTCTGAGAAAAAGAAAGAGGGGGGGGGGGGGGTCAGTGCTGTCTCCCTGTGTATTCATTCCTATATTTTCCTTCATCTTGAGGCAACTGGTCTGACTCAGCAAAATGTATCATTCATGATGTGACCTGACCTGACACAGTGACTCAGAACACATTTCCAGACAGACCGTGCACATCCCGTTTGTTGGCTTGCCACACGGATTTCTACTCCTGATCTCCAAAAAATGTCACACAAAGACAAAAGCGCTTCTACCAAATATGACTACGCTGCATACATCTGAACAGACAAATAAATAAATCATGCACTTTGGGAATGTTGTTCTCAAGTGTGCTACCTACAGTATTTACTGCAGAAGAAGACTTAGATAAACTAGATGTACCGCATAGCGGTACAAAATATGACCGCCGCTCAGTCCTGTACAGTACATCCGTTCCGCGAAAATAAATCAAACTAATCAATTTGTCTCCATCTTTTACTCCACCCCCCACTCTTGAAACTTTTGTGTATGCTTGTTAGGCATGCCTGTGTGTGTGTGTGCGGCTGCACAGAAAGTAGCCTACTGAAAAGGTGAATAGATTGTAGAATAGCCAAAGAAGTTGTAGCATTGTTATAAAACCTTTAAAATCTCGAAACAATCACAAGTAGGGCAGTTCATCACAGTTCATCCATTGCAACTGGATTGATGAAAGGTCACTTACACCTGTAGGCTACATTGTATTTGGGAAAAGCAAAAGGTATCAGTATAATGTTATATTTGTACTTATTTATTTATTAATAAACAAAAACATCTCTGTCAGTTCCATGCCGTTTTCAACAGCTATTAAAAACAAAGGTAATTTTTGGATGGATGGATTTTTTGTGAATGTTTCTTCTTCTACATAAGATTTTAGTCATCTTTAGTTCATGTGATACTTTATTGTCAATGCACAAATTAAGTAACAGTAGTCTGAAACGAAATGCTGTTTTACATCTAACCAGTGGTGCAAATAACTGACATGTCCAAATGGGCCTTGATTAAATGCGCTAGACTGTTCATACACATTTTAGCGGGCCAAAGTTGAAGAACTGTTGTCCGTTATTGTTCGTGCAAATATTAGTGGTGTGCGATACTGTAAAATTTGGTTTCGATCCAATACCAATTAAATATAGGGCCAGATACCGATACCAATACTGATATTTGTAACTAAAAGCAGTTTATGTACTTTTATGCAGGGGCCGAACAGTGTGTTATGATTTATGACGTGAATAAAACATGAATATGCTAATGATTTCCACTGTTAATAATTTACAAACATTTCAGCAACGAAACATTGCAAAGCGGGCATGTGAAGGAATGGTGTTTGCTTGACTGTAGGCTAGCCCTTGGTGAAACAGGAACAATGCATTTTGAACAAATTGAGTGATATTGGAAGTGAACTGAAATTAAAGTATCGATCCCATCACGCTGGTATCGATCCGATACCAATACCAATGTTGGTATCGATACTATCGATATTTGGATCGATATGCCCACCCCTAGCAAATATAGGCTGATTCATGTTCCCTTGCATTGTGTAACTGAGGTCCATGGCTAGTCTGGCTTTCACCAGACCAAGCTCAATCTTTTAAGAAATCAAAAAATAAATAGCAGGCAGATCAGGCTGGGTTCACCCAGCCTAGTCCATAGGCACCCGATATTGTTTAATTTTCCAATTGAGATATCCACGCTCTGGCTATTCTAAATGCAAAAATGCATCAGGGAGTTATGACAAAACTGTAACTAACAAACTAGATACTAATAGAAAGCTGTTAGATTCCCTAAGCTACAGGTAGGCCTATAAGGTAGGCCTATTTACAACATAAATTGTCAATAGGCTATATGCTGGCGACACAAATAAAATCTCCTTTGGAAACCAATGGCTTACGCCTTACAGTATCAAGCGGACTTAAACTGCCATATCGTGGCGAAAAGTTGTAATAAAATTCACGCAGCTCCATGAGTCAAGGAAAGCGTGAATGAAGTAGCCACTTCTAAATGGGACCCACTACACAGTAGCTTAAGGTGTGTTGCTAAAGCAGCCATAATGAAATGAAGGTGTCATTGTTTGGATACTTCACACACACGTGCTTTTTAATCTCACAGACTACAACTACCAAGCTGGAATCAAAGCACATCGATTCCCCTCTCACACCCTGCACGCACTTAAATGCAACAAATGACAGTCGAAAAATACAATTACAGTGCTGCTATCAATTTGCTTGGTATAACCGCATTTATAGTTTTCTACAAATGCAATTCAATCAAATTGGCCTCCATCACTCAACCAACGCTAACGGTAACATTATTGTACCTAGGTCCTTATTGATATTAGGCTATAAGATTAACGTACCTGCAGTAAAAACCAAGCATGTCCGATAAACATTCTCAGATTTATTTCGGCTTCAAGAAGAAATGGGAATTACATTTCATGTGAACATCGTCCTACCCTTATTAGACGTTCTCTGCGGTAAACTACAGTCCTTGTAGGCAGTGTTGTAATGTAACGGAGTACAAATACTTAGTTACTGTACTTAAGTAGAAATTTCACGTATCTGTACTTTACTTCGCTATTTAAATTTATGTCAACTTTCACTTTTACTCCACTACATTTCCTAGATAAAATTTATACTTTTACTCCATTATATTTCCACTAAGCATCTTCGTTACTCGTTACTAAAACATAAAATTAGAAGAAATGTGTGCGACTGCAATAAGGGAGGTTTGGCGAATCACAGCTCCTAGATTACATTACGCTCCGCACGCTGCGCGCTCTATTTCAGCGCTTGTTTGTTGCTAAAGGAGGAGGACGTACAACTGAAACCGCCATGGAAGCACAAGCACCTACTGGAGGACCTCCCATTATCATAGACGACCACTCCGACGATAGTGGTGAACTCGGTGAACAGGGTAGCGGTGAAGATAACGTCATACACCCGTGGCCGTATTTGCAAGAAATGTTTCTGTACATTGGCAGCTTTCTGTGAAGCTGAACACTCCGCTACCTGCGTCAGCGGCCTGTTAAAGGCTATTTAGCACCGCAGGACTTGTCTTCAGTCCAAGAAGAGTAAGACTGAATTAGGCCCGGGGTGGGTAATCGGGAGAATTCCCGATGGGCCGCTTAACGTTTGGGCCTGTCGAGGAAAAAAATATTGACATTTGTCACGTTAGTATATCTTTTCTTAAAGTAGTACATGTTCCGCATTCTGTGCATGGCACAAATGCAATGCCTCTGCATGGGTTGTAGCCTACGTGAGGGAGTTCTCCCCTCCCAAAAAGAGTTGGTTGGGTCCATATAGCCCGTCTTTTCCAAAAAGTTTTCTCAGATACGGATAGCCGAGCCGGCCCTACAGTAGACACAAGCGTTAGGAAGGATGGATGGTAGAAAGAGGCCAGGAGAGACTGAGCGGCAGATCAACCAGTCGACTACTGAAAATGAAGAGCCCGAAATTAGTGATGAGGAGGCCATGACTACAGGGACAAGTAGAGAGGATAAATTAAAGTTATTTAATGTAAGAAAGAGCAATTACCCTACATGATAAACCTATATGCCTTGTTTGCTCAGAAGAGGGTGTAGTAAAGGAGTAGGCTAAATCACCAAACAACAATATAGCCTACCCATGCAAAAAAACATGTAGCCTAAACATTAGTTCAATAGCCTAGTGGAATATTTTTTGTTAACTTCTCAGTTGAAGTGAATTATTATATAACCTTTACACATTTGTTGAACCATGGTACTAATAAAAACTACAGGACAGTAAGAGCTGAAATGTTGCTTCATTTATCCAATTTCCACCACTATGGAAAACGTGGGCCGGTCTTGGGCCTGAAACTCCCGGGCACTGAATTCTGGCAACTTTGAAAACCAGCTTCTTTTGAAGATGAACAGACACCTTTTCAGTTTCAACTAATGACTGGCATATTAGTAGCTGCTGGACATAGGTGGCCTGTGTGTGAGAGTGAGATGGTGACCTGGGGAGACCAGGTAAGCCCTAGAAATGCTCATACCACATGACCAAAATGTTCTCCCTACCAGCAGGTCATTTTTAAAAAAAATAAATAAGTTATTTATTTTTCATTTTTATCTGAAGTTCATACAAAAGTGAAATTTATGTTTCTGTTTTTTTCTTTGAAAGAAGATAATGGGAACCCTGAATATGCTTTATGCTTTACTATAAGAAAGCCAAAATAAAGTTCACAATAAAAGTTCAAAATAAAACCGCTTGCTTTTTACTTTTTACTTTTACTTAAAATACTTAAGTACATTACATATCAGAAAATTACTTTTGATACTTAAGTACAGTATATATCAGATACTTTAAGACTTTTACTTAAGTAATATTCTATAAAATGGTAACTTTCACTTCTACCAAAGTCTTTTTCTAGTACGATACTTGTACTTTAATGTAACCTCTGTCCTCTGAATACTGAGAAATCCTCTAATTTCATATAATCAATTTCATCCTAAGAATACAAGGCATTTTATCAGCGTTATGGATGTGACATGAAATAGACACACTTTTGTGAGAGATTACAGGTTTTCTACAAACTCTGTGAATTTTGAAGGAAACTGCCGAAACTATGATATATGTAGCATGAAGGAGACTTGAAGGAACACAAAAAGTGTGTTTTTGAAACTATGCGTCATTTTCGTAATGCATTATGTAGGAAAAACTGGCGTTATGGATGTGACGGTTTCACGTTATGGATGTGACGTGTCTGAACCAGTCCTTGACAAACTACATAAAACACATAATTAAGTAGTGAATTTTGATATTAAACAATTGAAATAGTAATCATGAAAAACTAGCGATGAAATTATTCCTGTTTAGTGCCCACTAAGATCCACAGGAAGAATCAGGACAACAAGTCATTTAAAATATAAAAAAAGATTTTTTTTCTTTTCTTTTACCGTCATCAATTTTGGTCAGTGATTCCCGGGTTACTGAAACACCAGGGAACACGATACTTGGTGGCCACTCCCCTAAATAACTAGCCCTACCTGAACCGTTGCACCCGATGACAAAATATTTATGGTATGTTAGTCTCAAGAGCCCGCATCAACCTAACCCATACCCACTCATTTGTGATTTGCACACATAAAGTACATGCACACGCACGTGCACACACGCACATGCACACACACACACACACACGCACGCACAGTCGCACACATACAGACAGGCAAGCACACACACACACACACATGCATGCACAAACACCCACCCGCATGAATGCAGACACATAAACACACACACAGGCACGCATACACATGTGCGCATGCAAACACACGCACACACACACACACACACACATATACACACAAACACAGGCGCACATATGCACATGCACATGCACACACACAGACACACACAGACACACAGACACACACACACACACACACACACACTCTTACACACAAAAGCAAACTCACATATACACACTCATTTACATGCACATGAGTTGCAGGAGTAGGAGATAAATTGACAAGCGTAGGAGTAGGAGACAAATTGACAAGCGTGATTTATTTTTGCGAAGAGAATATGCAGGACTGAGAAGTGGTCATATTTTGTACCGCTCTGCGGTACATCTAGTTTATTGCTGCCGTTACTTATGTTACTCTGTGGGGATGAGCTACAGAGGACCTGACACTTCAAATGCTGGCATATCGCGTCATTTAAAATTAAACTGTGTTAAGCAGACGTGAACTGCAGGCTGAACAGATCTGCAACAGAAGGAGGTTGCTATGTTAACTCCAGCTGCAAAGTCAGCCATCTTCACCAGCTAACATGATAATCCAGTTACTGTACAACAACAGTATGACAGTTACGGGAAGATAATCGCTCAGATTTTCGTTATTAGGCCACTTGAAAATAGGTTATGGCTAGGCTAATCACTGGAGGTATTTTAATATTATGTTTGTTTTGCTAATGTTTGGCGAGGCCTCCCTGTGGTTTTGATCAACCTAATAATCTTTGAAATGTCAATTGTAAACACTAAGGTGACATGCGTTGAAACTGACATGCCACCAGAACAGACGTTTTATCGGCTTTGAGGTATAATAAAGTCTCCAGTCTTGTAAATTCACATTATATAACATCCATAACGTCACATCCATAACGCACCATTAAAGGTTTTAAAAATAAGAAAGGGGCACAATTTGGTCATCACACTTTACATTGATATAAATCAGCTTTGCATATGGACATTTTCTCATCAACACTGTATGTGTAGCATAAACTTTTCCTATAAAACGTTATGGATGTGACATGACCATGGAACTTGCTGACTTAAAAACAAAAGCCTTACAAATGTAAGGAGTTGTGCTCTTAAAGGCAAGATGAGCATAGACATTGCTCTACCATTCCCTTGTCAATCTGGAATTTGTCAAATGACACAATTTGTTTGTACACAATCCAACCCACTTTCCAACAAAATTACGTCTCACTGCAACGATGCGCCATCTAGTGGACAAACGACTACGTATCGCCAATACTGGAAATGCAGCCATGATGATGATGATGATGATGATGATGATGATGAATATTTGGCTTTCTTTTAATCCTACTGAATTTGTAATTATGTATCGGCCGTTCTAATACCGATAGTATGTGCGTACCTGTGTGTGTGTGCATGTGTGTATGTGTGCACCGCCATCTACAGGCCAATGAGTGTACAGTCACTAAATGTACACATAACCTACATTTTTTTAGACCCCCCATGGATGAAATTCTATGAAACTTGGCATACCCCCAGAGAATGCCAGGTCAATCATACACATAAAGTTCTGAACATCTTAACTGAAGATAGGGGCGATTAAAGCAGAATGATATTGCATTTTCATTTTTTACTGGGGGGGTGCAAATCACAAATGAGTGATTATGGGGCAGGTTGATGTGGGCCCTTGAGACCAACATACCATAAAAGATTCTTCATCCTCAGTGCCACGGTTCAGGTAGTTATTTAGGAAAAACTGGGGGCCCAGCACGGGGGGGCGGGGGGGGGAGTGGCCCCTGGGGACGAAACAAAATTTTTCCGTTAAAGTCTAGTGGCGCTACATACTCACCAAATTTCATGTGCACCGGTGTTTCTGTGTCCCGGGTATCGTTGACCAAAAATTCAGGAAGTAGATGACGGAAAAAAAAAAAAAAAAACTTTGACAATCATTATATGACCGCTTCGCTAGCTTCGCTAGCGGCGGTCATAATAAATCATGCACTTTGGGAATGTTGTTCTCAAGTGTGCTACCTACAGTATTTATTGCAGAAGAAGACTTATCAAATAAATAAATCATGCACTTTGGGAATGTTGTTCTCAAGTGTGCTACCTACTGTATTTACTGCAGAAGAAGACTTATCATCATGCTTCATCAAAGGTGGCTGTAATGGAAATAATAGCAAGGCTTAATGGAGAGCTACAAAGTAGTTCACTTTCATGTGCATATTGACAGCAGTGATGTACTATAGATGTGGTTGCAATGTGTGTGGCTTCTGTTGCTGCGATCAATATTGATTTTTCTTCAAGCTCACATCTACCTTAAAACCATTATAGAGAAAAGTGGCCAAGCAATTCACAGCACTATTCAATACAAAGATTTTGGTAGCAGTGATTATTGATGTAAGCATGGCTAAGTCAAGCATACTCTAATGGAAATCACACAGTAATGAACATATATTATGTGAGCATGCTATTGAGAAATGCAAAAGCGAAAGTGCAGTTATCGATGATAACTGCTAACTCGGAATCACCAGATACTGTAAATCTGCTCAGGAAGTCAGAGAAGTATAAACAGCATTTTATGTGTTGAAACAAAGTGTGTTTCTATATGCATGTATAGTTGATCTAGACGATAACAGATTAGATTACAATATAACTAAAAGAATTTCTCCGTTCCCATTTTCCTGTCTGAATCAGAACCTGAACATCCTCCACTACAGCCCACAGCTGGTTGCTACCACAGCAACATATGGCTCAACACTGCAGATCCAGCCTGGCCATGCTGAGATGAGGCTTTCATTGGCAGTTCTGAAACCTGTTAAATTTTTGCTCATTTTGCAAAAACAATCTGAAGGGCTATTTGCATCTTTTGACCTACCCCCACTGATGCCAAACTGAGCTAATTGCTTGTGATTGCTGACTGATTTTGTGATTACACCAGTGTGTTGACCAAAGATAACCTCTATGAATGTATAAATCTCTATGGATGGGAGAGGAGTGAGGAAAAATAATGACCCCCATTATTCAGTTATGGAGCCTACATGTGATTGGAGCCTAACAGTTCGGCTTATTGCCCAATGCTAGAACAGCAGATTCAGAAAGTGGCATGTGTGTGTGTGTGTGTGTGTGTGTGTGTGTGTGTCTGTCTGTCTGTCTGTGTGAAAGATAAAGATATATATGAAGAGTTTGGTCCCAAAACGCCATGTCCACCATTTTAATGAATATTCATATTTTTATTTTATTTTTTACATTTTGTTTTCCAAGGTATTTCAGTAGAACTGTAATTGGATATTGATATTTGATTTATCTTTACTCAATTAAAACACAACTGCAATTTGATTGATATTACTTGAAAAACACAATTAAACAGCCGGACTTTTTTAATGTTTTTTAAAACGAAGATATAGTGTTTTGGAACCAAACTCTTCATATATTAAAAAAAAAAAAAAAAAAAATATATATATATATATATATATATATATATATATAATATTAGAGAGAGAGAGAGAGAATCATGATTCCTATTTAAAGACTTTTATTAGCATCACATCCCACCTTGTTAACATCCTCTCATCTCAGCCTGAAGCAGCTTTGGCACTTCTTGTGAAATTAAGAGACAGAGCGATGGAGACCACTAAACTTCAAGGGGAATTAACCTCGTGTATGCTAGCCATGCAGAGTCTAGCCTTATCGCAGTCTCCCCACCATACAGGATATACTATCAGAGCAGCGGTGATTCGTCTGCAGAGCCAGAGATGGCTAAGCCCTGCCACAGTGTATGCATTTAATTGCCTATTTATTTATCCATGCATTTTTTATGACCCTATTAAATTTATGATTGGGTTCAGTGACATCACCACACGACAGCAACGTTGCTGGGTGCTTTACTCAAACCCCTGCCATTGGTGACACTTCCGAGGAGTTCCCTTGCAAAAGCCATTTGGTCACTGGCTCATTGCGCTTGTTGGTGGTGTGGCTTTTCTCAATATGGTGGCTCCAGTGTTGAAAGCATTCATCAAACACATGTGGCAATGTGAGTGATATTCTCTATTCTGTCCTTAACTGTCTAAGGGATTAGTTTCATTACAGCGGCTGATTGGTAGCCAGACATAATCTAGTGAAGCTATCAGGAGCAGCTGGAGCTCTGCATTTTGTCTCTCGCCACAAAATAATTGCCAAAGAGCATTTTAATTAAAGACAGTCAACTGCCACATGCCTTATTATCTGATGGGAATGGCTTCTTTCAAGTGTACTGTAAATAAGCTAGCAGTTTCTTATACATAGACATTTATGAGAAGTTATGAAAAGTTGATAAAACTTCCACCAGTCATATTTTTTCTTAAAACTCCTCCACAAAAGATTATGTGCATATCTCATTGTTTTATACAAGAG
This sequence comes from Alosa sapidissima, assembly GCF_018492685.1. Classification (NCBI taxonomy): domain Eukaryota; kingdom Metazoa; phylum Chordata; class Actinopteri; order Clupeiformes; family Clupeidae; genus Alosa; species Alosa sapidissima. The sequence goes on from NC_055959.1 coordinate 25,029,175, forward strand.
TCAATAGGAAAAGCTCCAATTCTTGAATGCATTTATGCCCACAGTAATTTTGCCTGGACCAGTTTTAAACCGAACTATAAGTATCCGCTGGCAAACCTATGACATCTAATTAGGGATGTAGTGTGCCTCCTTCTCCCAAAAATAGGTGATCCCTCACCACACCAGCTGCGTGACTATTGTTACAGTTCCACCCAGTGAGTCTCCGACAGCCTCTGACAGTCTCTCAAGAAATGGGCATCTCTAAAAAGCCAGGCTGCCACTGAGACATATTTCATTCCCCTCTGACACCAGCTCTAAATGGAGGCCAGACTGTCTGACAGTGGCAGGGGGTGGAGATTAGGGAATCATCTCTTTTCTCTTTATCGATCGGCTCGAGATGGGCCTGACATCCACATTAAACAAATGATTGCAAATATATTGGCCGGTGAAGGAAGTGCCCAGTGAAATGATGGGATTGTGATGGCAGCCGTCCAGTCTTTGCATCATGATGCTGTCCTTTATCTTCTCAGCTGCAGTAATGCGGGGTGATGCTTGGCACATGCAAGAGCTTTTTGATGCTTGAAATGAAAAATGTGTCTTTATCTAATTTATGTGGGTTGCTTTCGATAGCAGGCAGGGCTCATGACAATAAGGGGATGAGAACTAAACCTTATAATACAGAACACAAATACTCAAAATACTTCAAGCAGAAGAGTTTGTCTAGGAGTGATTTCTTGAAGTTACAGTGTGTTGACAAAGAAGAGTCTATGGCGTTTATGTTGTTGTGATGGTGGTAACTGTATTTCTACAACAACCAAGACCATAGAGACAACCTGATGTACCACCAGTGGGATTCAAAGCATAAATACATGCACTTATACATACAGTATACATAGATATATGTTTATATTTTCATTTATTTATATGTCCTGATGCCATAGCATGAATAATTTACAGAACGATGCGGTGACCATACCCATCACCGTTGATTTTGTCCCAATCCATTCCGTTAATTGGAATTAATTGTGATTAAGTCGAGTCAATAGCTGTGTAGTCGGTGGAACAGGGTTAATGTTGATTCATTTTACAAACACAACTCTCTGTTACTTAAGAAATAGCTTGAAGTATGGAAAACAAATCATGTGCCATTTCATTTTACACCTCATTTGCCAGGCTAAGCAGATAGGCCATTACTGCCTGGTGGCAGAAGGCGGCCTCTAAAGAGAGTGGCTCGCTAATGGCATTGGAATTAGCAAAGCTAAGTGTTTCACACTCTAAAGGTCAAGGCTTTGCAATGATGGAATATTAGCTTGTGTTGCACAAATGAAATCAATTACCCCAGTGCTCTCCGAGAGAAAAATCATTCTGGAATATGAAAAAGGAAAAAAGAGGAATGTGTTAGCTGGGGTCAAGGCTGGCCTGTGTTGTATGATTTGATATGAATTTCTCACAGGGGACCGACTCAAATAAAAGCCTCTTGGTGGTGCATTTTATTACGCTCATGGATGAGTTTTTTATCTAGCTGCGGCTCCACATCCGTGATTGGCATGACAGGTTTCCCAGAATAATTCATCGAGCCAGAGTCCGATCTCCTGAACCATAAACCACAAGCTAGCCACATCAGCATCCAGCCTCCTCATTACCATTGCTGAATAGTGCTATTGCAGGGTAAATAATGCCTCTCACTCCTACATTGGTGATAGTTCTAAAACAACACAATCTTCTTTTTCCATCTGCAAACAGTATTCATTTCAAGTGCCCATGCTCTCAACTTTGTCTTATTTTGTTCTCGCTAATAAAAGAGGAATTGTCTTGAATTATACCACTATATTCAGTATGTGATGAATGATGGTGAGATGGTTTTTGGAGTGAGTGGATGGAAGCTGCTCTCTTCATATCTCACATGCAATTCCTGGTGGAGCAGTGTGCGTTACTCTCTGTGGCCAAACCACGATGTATTCATTCAGGGCTGTGGCTTAGCAGCAGTAATGGATGAGGGTGGGGAGAGGCAGATGCAAGTGGCTCAGACCCAAATTTGACACACTGATGCAGAAATCCATCAGAGTGGTGCTTAAGACACTAAGAGGGTGGAGCTGGCCATCAAAGGCAATTAAGCTCTATAGCGCGATGTCAGACAGGTCCGAGGGACAGAAGCGCGCACTGTACAAACTAGTCACTGGGGGCACAATGTGCAAAACTGTGACCATACACAACAACGAACGAACCAGGAGAGTAATTCATGTTCACTAAGACATTTTATGTTTCACCTCATCCATCTCAAGGAGAGCAACTACAGTATATTAATTACATTATTTTACATTCATTACATCACATTTATCAGCCCAGACCTTGCAGTTCTTTTCTGATGGATGTAAAATTGTAACTTTTCATGATATTGCCCTGAGAACATTTAGCTTCTGTTAAAGCCTGATGAAGCGAAATGCATCCTTCAGAGGGCCATGTATGCACTGACCATCAGAAAGCTTTGAGCTGACCGGAGCTTGTGATTACCGTAATATGAGCGTAAACAGGATTAGTGGCAAAGTTCCATAATTCCAGACTGATTTGGTGAGACATGCCCATCAGTAATCACACAGAGAGAGTGTTGGGCCCCCAGCTCGGTGACGATGAACATGAGTGACATATGGTCACGAGGGAAATAGCAACAGTAGCCGGCGCCCGCACATTTTATCCTCCGGATTGTCATTTGTATATTTTACATGCAATTACGCACTCAGTGAGTCGGCGTGACTGAATTAGTGCGGATGGGATCACAATGCAAAGTGACAGCGGGCTCTAATACGTATATCTAATCCCACAAACTGTCAGTCACCAGGGCGCTGCAGCCACAGAGCCTGTCGTGCAGAGCCATGCATGTCCCATCACCGCCGTGAATGAAACAGACCAATTACATAAACAAGTGCAGCCTCAATTCTACACACAGACTTCATCAAGGGAGGAGAATTAAGAAATTGAATAGAAGCACGGAATTTACTGTACATACCAGTGTGTGAATTAAACAATATAAATACCGGCAGGGTAATGCATTATAAGAACAATCTTGACGGGGTTCTTTGCTTTTCTTTCTTTTCCTTTTTTTTCTTTTTTCTTTTCTTTCACATTGATTGGAAAAGAAATGAGTTTCCTACAAAAAGAATAATTCGTTTTGTAATGGGAAGAAGGGCATTTCAACAGGACAATATTGTATTAAGATCCTGTACAGGAAACGGAGGTTGCCAGACATTAACTGATACTCATTTGATTATACAGCACTTAAATGTTCTTAAATGTTCATATAAGATTGTCTGAGTAATATCCTCCCTGCAGCCTGAACCTATTGCTCCCCGATGGTCTTAGCATACCTCTGGGTGAAATTATGCTTAGGCGAGGATCACATCAGCCAGCAGCAAGCGGCAGCAGCAAACATAACGCAACGCTCAGACCATAATACGTTTTATCTCGTTCCTAACGCCCCTGATCCACTAGCACGCGATGCGAATTCCCCAAATCGCGACGCTACCCTCCATGAAGACGCTTTGATGGGCATCCCATTTTGTAGATGTGTGGTAACGGCAGGGCAATAGCAGGTAGCCTAGTAAACAACCAAACAAAATGTTTCCCTCCACTATTTTGAGATTACCGAGGGAAAGTCACATCTATAAATTAGTTCGCAATTTGGGTGGACATTTCAATCATGAAGTTTCCATGTAGGATTCTAGCCACACATCATACAAACACGGAAATGTAGACACTGCTATGATTATTTTTTCTCATCTGACATGTTTCTGTACGTTGGCGGTAACCACACTACCGGAAAATTAGGTTTTGTTTAGGCTACGTGATGATGGACCTCCCCTGCGTTTTGCTCTAGGCCTACTATTGGATACTCCCCTCCCGATGGACGGATTCATTTGCATAAAGTTGGGGATTGCTGAACTTTTTGACGCGCCGCAGCCACAGCACTCGTCGCACCGCATACCCAGAGTCCTATGCGGGTGCGGAATTCGCTTCTCATAGAAATGAATAGGGATACTGCGTCGCGGTGTTCGCATCGCATGCTAGTGGATCAGGGGCGTAAGCAACACAAACGGTTTGTCGATTGAATACGCTCGCGTTGCGCTTTGAAAGTTGAACCAAGTTCAACGCTAGCATTACACCAGCGTTGCCACCGTTCCGCTGCCGAACCATAGAGAACAATAAGCCTGCCACTTGCTGCTGGCTAATGTGATCCCCGCCTTACTAATAAAGGTAAACTAAGTAGATGTACCGCATAGCGGTACAAAATATGACCGCCGCTCAGTCCGCGAAAATAAATCATATTAATGAATTTGTCTCCATCTTCTACTCCATCCCCCACTCTTGAAACTTTTGTGTATGCTTGTTTGGAATGTGTGTTTGCGGGCTGCACACAAAGTAGCCTACTGGCGCTGCAAAGGTGAATAGATTTGTAGCACTTGCCAAAAAATGTGTAGCATTGTTATAAAACCTTTAAAATCTCTAAACAATCACAAGTAGGGCAGTTCATCACAGTCCATCCATTGCAACTGGACTGATGAAAGGTACACCTGTAGGATACAGGGATTTGGGAAAAGCAGAAGGTAGCATGTATTTATTTATTTATTATTAAACAAAACAATCCCTGTCAGTTCCATGCCATTTTCAAGAAGAGAGGTCATGTCATGGATTTTTGTGAATGTTTCTTCTTCATATGCATAAGTTTAGTCATCTAGTTCATATGATATTCAGTTTTATTGTCAATGCACAAATTAAATACCAGTAGTCTAAACAAAATGCCATTTTACCCAGTGGTGCAAATAACTGACATGTCCAAAAGGGCCTTCATGAAATGCGTTGCTAGACTAATACACATTTTAACGGGCCAAGTTGAAGAGCTACTGTCCGTTATTGTTCGTGCAAATAATAGGCTAATTCATGTTCCCTTGCATTTTGCAACTATGGGGTCCATGGTTAGTCTGGCTTTTAGCCAGACCAAGCTCAATCTTTTAAGAAATCGAAAAAGGAAATCGCCGGCAGATCAGGCCAGTCCATGGTAGGCCACCTCTAAGCTGCCACCTCTTGGCGAAAAGTTAATAGTTTTGCATATCAGTAGTAGGCCTAATACATTTCACGCAGCTGTGTGAATCACAGAAAGCGCGAATGAAGTGGACACTTCTAAATGGAACCCAACCCACTGTACAATAGCTCAAGGTCTGTGGCTAAAGCAGCCATAATGAAAGCCTTATCATTGTTTGGATACTTATCACACACGTCTCAGTCTCACGGTATAGCCATAGGCAAAACTGTATCGGACCGGTGTAACATTGGTACTAAATCATCCATCGCAAAGAATGATTTTTGTAGCAAGTACAACAAATATGTGTAGGTACAGCCCTGCCCTGGATACATCTCTCAACGTGCGCTCTAAAACATTTAGTTTAAATGGAGATGTAGATGTAGATCATCACGGGTGCGTTAATAAATCTACATTGCGGCGATTTGACACAAATTATTCACTTTGAGGAATTTATGTAGTTTCAGTCCTACTGTAGTTACTTTACTTTGAGCCATGCTCTTCCTTACTTGAATCACCTTTGAAAATAGAGGATTGAAGTAGCCTGGGTGTTTGGGAATGAATGTTGACTCAGATGCTTTTTGAGACTTTGAGCAGAAATGTCCCAGCCCGGTGTTTAGGATGCATCATAGACAGGTTATCTTTCAGGTAGCCTTTACATTTTCCATTAGAAAACCATCACATAGCGAACGTGTTGTGGCTAACTCACTTAGCTCCTGTTAGTAGCCTAGGTTATGGCAGAGACTTTCTAATGTGGAGACACAGCACTCAAAAAATACTCCATAGAAATGCATGGGGCTATTTTGTCACGCCAATATGGCCGTTGTCTACACATATCCCACCCCTTCCTCGGCAAAACGTCGACATGTGAATACATTGAGCCAATCATGTGGTGTGATGTGAATACATTGAGCCAATCATATGGTGTGTTGTGAAGACATCATGCCAATCATGTGTTGTGATCTCGCTGCTGGAGCAAGATTGGTGTTGTGAAGCCTTGCACACGCGCATTTCTGCCGAAATGGATGCCCAACGAGTGCCCAAAAAGCGTTGTTATATGGCCGCCGAGTGGAGGGACTTGCCTAAAAGGACTTTGGTTATGGTCATAAGCAAATGAGATGACAGTCAAAAAATACAATTAGTGCTGTTATCAATTTGCTTGGTAGCCTATAACCCCATTTATGGTTTTCTACAAATACATCAATAATCAAATTGGCCTCCATCACTCAACCAATGCTAACGGTAACTTTATTTTACCTACGTCCTATTGATATAACTTAAGATTAACGTAGCCTACCTGCAGTAAAAACCAAGCATGTCCGAACAACATTCTCAGATTTATTTCGGCTTCAAGAAGAAATGGGAATTACATGTCATGCAGAAATCATCCTACCCTTATTAGACGTTCTCTGCGGTAAACAACAGTCTTGTCCTTGTAGGAAGCGTAGTGTCTTTCCAACCCACTTTAGATTAACTTCCAACAAAATTACGTCTCACTGCAACGATGCGCCATCTGGTGGACAAACGACTATGTGATGCCAATACTGGAAATGCAGCCAAATTATGCAGAGTATTTGGTTTTCCTTTAATCCTACTGAATTTGTAATTATGTATCAGCCGTTCTAATTGCCGATACTGATGGTATGTGCGTGCCTGTGTGTGTGTGTGTGCGTGTATATGTGTGCACCACCATCTACAGGCCAATGAGTGTACAGTCACTAAATGTACACATAACTTATTTTTTTAGACCCCCCCATGGATGAAATTCTACAAAACTTGGCATACCCCCAGAGAATGTCGGGGTTAATCATACACATAACATTTGAACTGAAGAGAGGGGCGATTAAAGCAGAATGATATTGCATTTTCATTTTTTACCGGGAGGGGGTGCAAATCACAAATGAGTGATTATGGGCTATGGGCAGTGATTATGGTTTCTTCATCCTTGGTGCCACGGTACTACATACCCACCAAATTTCATGTGCCCTGGTGGTTCGGTGTCCCGGGTATCGTTGACCAAAAATTCAGGAAGTAGATGACGGGAAAAGAAATATATATATCTCACAACTTACCATGCTTCTTTTGTGTTAGAAAGATGGTTTCTGTGAACTGATATATCAAATTTAATAGTAAACCTCCTTCTGCCTATTTGGTGTTGTTGTCTATTCTCCTAGAGCCCCCACTCAGCACTGTAAATCGATATGAGCAGACACTGCTACAGTGTGAGCAATAAACTGGTTTCAAGAGATCACAATATTATTAAATTTCCCCATTACTGCCATCCCATTGCCCTACGGGACCCATCCTTCTCTTCCATGAGCCATGTGCTGGGACGTCAGCAGAGAGTTGTAAGTCCTGGTCCACCACCCCATTTGGTGCATGGTGGACTTTCACAAGGCCTCTGATGTGTGGACCTCTTACCCAATCTCCCTCCTGGCCCTCCCCATCCCATAATAAGCCACCGATTCATCACCCAGAAACGAGATCCCTCTCTGGTGCTCTTTGGCAGCCTGAGTAAATTAGTTATAGACCCATTTCACCTTCTCCTCACTGGAGGTAGAACTGCAGAGAGGCTCCGGGCCCAAGATGAGCACGGTGGAACAGCGGAGGGGTGTGGATTGGGAGGGGGACTGAGGTGTGTGTGTGTGTGTGTTTGGGGGGGGGGGGGGGGTGAGGTGGAAAAGCTAATAACCACGCACCCCATCCCCCCTGCCTGCGGTGCCTTCTGTTCTCGGCAAATGTAATTGTTATCTCTTCATCCAGGGCTAATTTTCTGTCCATTTCTTTAAAAAAAAAATACACATACGGTACATTTGACGCCCACTCATCCAGGGGAACCGGGGACTGGGCCATATGTGAGAGTAGCTTACCCTGTGTGCTGGAGGTGTGTGTGTGTGGGGGGGAATCATCACTTTCAACAGGGCACCACCTGGATGACTCTCCCATCGGGCACCTAAACTCAGTTAGTAGAATGAGTTTGTGCGCCTACATCAACTCCAGAATAATTTTACATTGATCGGTTTCTCTTTTATGTTTTAGATACTGTACATGAATTGGTTTAAGACACAAATTTAATTCAGATCCTTGGGGGTTGGAACAGGTGTGGTTATTTTACAATGCAATATAATGTGAATATTTTAGCTGAGATTAAATCAATTGCACATAAAGCATTCATGACTGTTTCATGAGACATGACTCAACATTCATACTAAACCTTTCATGAATGTGGAATACAGAACGACGACAACTTGTCAAAATAAAAGTCCAACAATCGCAAAGCAGCATTGCCGGTTTTGTTCCAAACCTCTTACCTGATCACGTCACACCTGGGTCAATGGGCTAGTCCAGTGCCAAAAAGACAGATCATGGTCAAGCAAATCATTTTTGTTTCATAAAAATGTATTTGTTTTATGATGTAACCTTTGCAGATGATTTCTCATCTTTTGCTACTGGGAATGTCCAACCATTCCAGGTTACACAAATATGAGTCAGCTGAATGTAGGTTAGTTTACCTCTCAGGGCTCTATCTTAACGATCTGAAACACAAGTATGAAAACGCAACACCGTGTAGCTTTGTGGGCGAATCTTGGGCTATTTTACTATTTTACTATTTTAATATTGCTATTATGATGGCGGATTTGCTATTGCTATTATGATGGCGGATTTGCCAGGCGCAGCGAAGAGAGGTTCTCAGCGCTATAAGCACTGCTCAGTTGGGAACAGTTTGCTATTGATTTTTCTTCTTGACAAAATGTAATACAGAAATGTCACAAAGACACACTTGATGTTTTGGGATCACTATCACTGAATCACGAGGTTATGAATACATGGTGATATTTTTGCAATGTAATCTAACATTACCTAACTATAATGCAGATCTTCTGTCAGATAAGCTCTCCCTTGTTGCTGCTGGCGCATTTGGGTTAAATGGCATCGGCTTGCAGTTCAACATCACGTCTCCTTAAGTACTCTAATATTTCCTAATATTTTCCTAATTTATGTCATCAACACATCCGTGATTCGTAGAAATGTGTACGGTAGATTTATGCTTATTTTTTCACATCTTAATGGACACCACACTGATTTCCCTCATGTGGTAATATTTTTCCTTGTAATTATGTATGGTTTGCAGAAATGGGAACAACTGCGTCGTATAGATGAGAGGAGCGAAGTGTGCGTTGTGCAGCACAGGCGGCCAAGCAAACGCTCCTGCAGGTGTAGCCTAAGCTACTACGGCCGTCTTACCATCAGGCAACTCAACAACAAGACTTGCTATTCATGACTTGAGACTTGCTTGATCAACATGTATAAAAGACTCGACTTGACTTTGACTTGCTATTCATGACTTGAGACTTGACTTAGACTTGAGACAAATGACTTGAAATGACTTGACTTTTTATTTTTTTTTTCATATATATTAAGGAGTTAACTTTACGATTTTAGAAAATCTACTTAGGTGCTGTTGCATGCGTCACGCGAGCGAACCTGTCATTGTACCAAGTGACGCGACGCCAGCGGCGCCAGAACGAGTTTGAAAGTGGGGGTGCAAAAAAACAAAACAAAAAAAAGCTTGTTTCGGGCTGGGTTCCCCGAGACAATTTTGAAAATTCCAGAGGCCAACTATTCACGCATGTTTTCACGTGGGATATTACGATATAAGATAGTCTAATAATATTTTTTTTAAAAGTCTAACAAAAATTGTCATTATGTTAGGTGCTGTGTAGTGATTTCGGGTGGTTTCATGCAAGCTGATTGGACTGCTTGTAGCGTCTTTTTTTACGCACAGAGTGATTTAGTCTAGGCAACTAATTCTAAATGGATAATCTGCTAAAATAAACTGCGCCTGATATTGACAGACACAGACACACCAGCATAACCTGAATTTCCATTCAAGGAA